>NW_018405739.1:1350549-1376052 GCF_002113885.1 Mizuhopecten yessoensis
TTTATATAATTGACAAATGTTTTGTTGACATAAGTTTGTCATTTCGAAAATTAAATCGAAATAGAAAATAATTAAATTCTTCAAGTCTGAACAATTTTTCAAACATCCCATCCCGAGAGATCCCATGTTAACTTGTTTTAGGTCTACCGCTACATATAATACTATCCAAGTGGGCGGATCCACCAAGTGTATTTATAGCACAGATTGTCCCATCACAATTCCAGTGTTGTGTATCAGATGTTTTCCTCTACTGATTGGCATGCAACTGGTATTCACTAAGATCACCCAAGCTTGGTATATTATGTTTACATGTAGACAATTCAGACATTTTGCAAAGGTGTGCAGTTTAATACCTGAAAATCACTTTCCTTATTATTTGTATCAAGTTCACAATAGAATTTTGTGAATCTTAGCCTAATAGTCTGGGAACTAGCAATGCTATTCTGATATTTTTTTTAGAATCAGTTGATGCTATAAATGTATCCTATAGAGGCCTACACATCCTGTACAACATGAACTAAGATCTATATTTCTATGAAATAGGATCTATGTTTTAGAACAGAAAACTGACGATAAATTGCCTCTGAAAATATATATGACAAGAAAACTTTCCTTTACATACTGTGGGATTTAGAGTGATCGTATATCTATCACAGTGCCTTGACAAGTTGAAGCTCAACCTCCAAACACAAAGTCTGACCTTCAACTTAGACATCAAAACATTATGTGTAATAAACATATTTCCTCAACTGGACATGTTGATGGAATGCAATCGGAAAGGCGAAGGTCAAAACAGACGGTTACACTAAATTAAGTTAAACCTTCATCTAATTTTGTGTACAAATCCTCCACTGAAAATATGCATTCAAAATTAACAGGGAAGGTGAAGGTCAACATAGATTCAAACTTTGACCTTGAACTCTTACTTTTGACAAGTCTTGAAAATGATGCAGTGCATTCAAATTATCTGGGGTATTCCTTTTAAAATCCCGAAAGTATGGATTCACTTCTTCAAAGAACTGTTCCACCTCGTCGATTTCGTCAGCGATACGGTTTATTAGAGTTTGGCCATTGCTGTCTTCACCACCGAGTCCAATGACTACAGGGTACTGTGATGGGTTCTTCCCTTGCAACTTTTCACTGAATGTTTTCGGTGGCGAACTGGATAGCACTGTGTACACACGGAAGCTGACAGACTGTTTCTCGGCCAGTAGGTAGGCCAGCATGAACCATTGCTGACAAATCGGACACGACCCTTTGGATGCGTAGTCTATCGTTGAAGCCTGAAGTAGAAAAGCAAATGCTTGAATAGCACCAAAGTTTAATGAAGTCTGATGGGTGTGGTGAACTGTTCTTTATCTAGGCGATATTACAAATAATCAATTAACATTTCTAGTGGAAAGCACAATCAAATGAAAACCTTTTTTATAATGTTCAATAATCAATGCTGAACAACTTTTTCACAGGAAAACCAGTGTTTTTATGAGCAATTCAGTTATCGATGTAGCCTACTATTTTTTTTTATCTTGGTGGCAGCACATACTGTTGCCTGTAAATGAAGATTCCATAAACTAAATATTAAGTACAAAAAAAAATTCGACTTGTCAATTCAGTAATTAATACAATGCAGTTTAATTAATATAAGAACAGCAATATAAATTAGCCAAACTGTAATTATAAGATACCTATAGTCACAAAACCAAAGTTACAACTAGAAGTCAGAGAAACACAGTTTGTCATATTTCATCAGCATTTTTACTTAGGTAAATGTACGGTATGTAATCTGTACAAATATAGGAAACAACATGATGTATGTGTATTGTTATTATAATGAAAGCTGACGTGTTTGTTCTAATATTTCAATCATATATTAAATAGCTCTACAGGAATATCATGAATTTCTTTAATTTAATCCGTTCATACCATAACTACATTCCGACCTATCCCACTGTCCTTACCTGTACAGGTGATACACACATGTACCTGTACAGAGTCACTGCTCAGTAGGCAGTGCCCCGTTTCCTGAATGTATAGCGTTGTAAACGAAAATAAAAGCAATGTGACAGTTATCCAGAGTTCCTGGCTATCAATTAACAGACAAGAATTACAGGTTCCATGTAATTCGTAGACAGTTGATTCAGACAGTTTTAATGGTTCGGGTACCATCACCTGTTGAAAAAGCCCTTACCTGTAACGTATATAACGCACAGGGCGGCAACATGCAGAACACGTTTGTGAGGTGTATTTAAAAAAAACAGTTTACATAAACATATTTACCTTTATATATAATTCAAAACTTGGCTTCCTGTCATCTTGGCCTTCTATGGGCTCGAAGAAAGGAGCGTCCTCACTCATTTTGGAGCAACTTTATGGAGAAAACTCGGTGAGATCGCTGCTCGGTAGAAAGATACACACAGACCTCGCCCAGACGTAAAGTATCCAATACGCATGCGTGAACAAGGGGCACCTTGTCCTGTCACGTGACATGAATTAAAACTTGCTACGAGATGCATTGACGAAATGTTAGGCCTACTTATCACAACGAAGCACAGATAAATAAGAATAAGATTAGATTTTCCCAAGTCTATGTCGCAGCTTAATAACTGACGTATTTATGATTAAATTCTACGTCCTTTTGGTATAGAGAAATATAAAATGACTGAAATTGTTAATTTACCGTATGTCTAAAGAAACTAATTTGTGTTATCATGGAATTAGATTAGTTATCTAAGTCCGTGGTGTTATTCAACTTATTGAGCCATTAGATAGTTTGTTGTTTTCAATCAAATGGCCAGACAAAGTTATTGATATAAGTAGAGGTTTTCAGGGCAGATCCAGAAATGTTGGGTGGGGTCAACTACATTTAGCCTTTCATAGGCTTATGTTGCCTTGTTTAACCGTGTATACCGACTTTTAAATAAAATTGACTTGACCCCAGGTATCCAGTATAAATGCTATTTCATCTGATTTTTGGAATAAGATTCATCAGTATGGTTTGAATAATAAATGCAAAGTTTGTTTTTTCACAAACAGTAATAGAGAACTTATATTTTGCAAATCAAAAATGTCCATTTTGGAACCTTTTTAAGTAATATATATAAAGAGTGCAAAGGAGTGTCCCAGCTCGAAACTGCGCAGTCAGTAAATAACTTTGTTTTCAAAACAATAATTAAGTTTTCAATTACAAACTTTGTTTTCAAAACAAACTTAATAAGCATTTTTTATTTCATGATTGGATATAAATTAAATTGATGGAAAAATGTAGTAAGGTCTCGGATTACTTTGATAATTTTGACATTTTGGGTTATGCCATTATGTTTCTTCCTGTGCCTCTGCAAAAAATATATTTTAAAAAAGGGGTTTGGTGGTGTGTGTTGTCCCTCACTGACATTACCCACCTAAATTTGCCCCTACATTTGTATACAAATATAAAAGCTTCACAACTTAAGAAATTTTCTACAGACAAGTAACCTTAATGAATACTGTATTATCCCTAGATCTGTTCTGCCCTCCAGTACACACTTGCTGACATGCCATTCTCCATGTATAGGTGATGGTCAGTATTTGTTACATGACTCAGACAGACTTGTTTGCCAATCATAGATCAAATCTTTAGCAATATCTTACATCAGAGCCAAGTAAAACCAATGTATTATGGTAATGATATCAGACCAAACAAATATTCTAATAAAATGAGTGAAACTAAATGCTTTTTTTAATTTCTATTGACCTGATAGAGAAGACCAAAGATAAAGGATATTATGATTATACCCAAATATGTCAAATACTGATAAATTTTGAGTATAGCTTGTCCAAAAGGCTTGATTAAGATGACTAGACTTTGTTGTGTCTCATCTATGTGTTATATAATATCCTATTTCATTCATGTTACTTTGATGTCAGATGTAAGGAGGTCAGAGATTATGCTTTTGAATAAAATTGCTATGTGATTAACCTAAGAGCCTCTTGTATAATTCCTTTCAAGCATTTTAATATCCAACTTTTCTATCAAATATTATTATCAATAATATTTGAAAGTTAAGAGACTAGCTACTACAAAAGCATAAACGTAGGATTTGAAATGATTGATATTGGTAACAAAATCACAATCATACTTTCTTCATTCAATATACATAATATGGCTCCTATAGAAAAATATGGACAAGGTACAATCCTCACACATTCAATATTTGTCTGTAATCAGTTTTATCCAATAGATTTATTCTATAGACAATAAGAAAAAAACAAATAAATTCAATTTAAGTTTGGATCTTTTACTATATGTATTGAATTATTGAAAGATCTAATAATATCATAAGGGAAAGTTTAACTTCTATTCTATTTCCGGAAACAAATTTCTTGTACATACTGGTGTATACCTACCTTCTATTCCATCAATCTATGCAGAGATTTCGGTGACCCGTGAAGGTATTTAAATTCAAATTTTGCCTTTGACAATACGCTAGTATTCCCCTGCAATGAAAACCCTTTCTTCATTGATCCGAGAGCAGTGAACTATTTAGAAAGCTGTGGAGATAGTTGTGTGAATGAGTCTAGATTTACAACAGATACACGGCAAGGAACTTGTTTTATTTATCTAGCTCGTCAGGGACAGACACTCATTTACCTGTACAATGCTGTGTTAACCCTAGCTAGGTATTTACTATCTATGTATATATACCTGAAGTTTGTGGGTAGGTCTCGGGAGGGGGCTCCACATCAAATAACATGATAGGTACTAGACTTGGCCACCAAAACACACTTACTCAAGTGTCTACAGATGATGGGGGCTACTGAAAAACACTTACTCAAGTGTCTACAGATGATGGGGCAACCGAAACACACTTAAGTGTCTACAGATGATGGGGGCCACCGAAAAACACTTACTCAAGTGTCTACAGATGATGGGGACACCAAAAAACACTTACTCAAGTGTCTACAGATGATGGGGCCACCGAAACACACTTACTCAAGTGTCTACATATGATGGGGGCTACTGAAACACACTTACTCAAGTGTCTACAAATGATGGGGGCCACCGAAACACACTTACTAAAGTGTCTCCCGATGATGGGGGCCACCGAAACACACTTACTCAAGTGACTACAGATGATGGGGGCCACCGAAACACACTCAAGTGTCTACAGATGATGGGGACACCAAAAAACACTTACTCAAGTGTCTACAGATGATGTGGGACACCGAAATGCACTCAAGTGTCTACAGATGATGGGGACACCGAAACACACTTACTCAAGTGTCTACAGAGGATGGGGCCACCGAAACACACTTAAGTGTCTACAGATGATGGGGGCCACCGAAACATACTTACTCAAGTGTCTACAGATGATGGGGGCCCTCGAAACACACTTACTCAAGTGTCTACAGATGATAGGGGCCACCGAAACACACTTACTCAAGTGTCGACAGATGATGTGGGCCACCGAAACACACTTACTCAAGTGTCTACGGATGATGGGGGCCACTGAAACACACTTACTCAAGTGTCTACAGATGAGGTGGGCCACTGAAACTCACTTACTCAAGTGTCTACAGATGATGTGGGACACCGAAATGCACTCAAGTGTCTACAGATGATGGGGACACCGAAACACACTTACTCAAGTGTCTACAGGTGATGTGGGCCACCGAAACACACTTACTCAAGTGTCTACAGGTGATGTGGGCCACCGAAACACACTTACTCAAGTGTCTACATATGATGGGGGCTACTGAAACACACTTACTCAAGTGTCTACAAATGATGGGGGCCACCGAAACACACTTACTAAAGTGTCTACAGATGATGGGGGCCACCGAAAAACACTTACTCAAGTGTCTACAGATGATGTGGGTCACCGAAACACACTTTCTCAAGTGTCTACAGATGATGGGGACACCAAAACACACTTACTAAAGTGTCTACAGATGATGGGGGCCACCGAAAAACACTTACTCAAGTGTCTACAGATGATGTGGGCCACCAAAATGCACTCAAGTGTCTACAGATGATGGAGACACCGAAACACACTTACTCAAGTGTCTACAGAGGATGGGGCCACCGAAACACACTTAAGTGTCTACAGATGATGGGGGCCACCGAAACATACTTACTCAAGTGTCTACAGATGATGGGGGCTACTGAAAAACACTTACTCAAGTGTCTACAGATGATGGGGGTCACCGAAACACACTTACTCAAGTGTCTACAGGTGATGTGGGCCACCGAAACACACTTACTCAAGTGTCTCCAGATGATGGAGGCCACCGAAACACACTTACTCAAGTGTCTACGGATGATGGGGGCCACCGAAACACACTTACTCAAGTGACTACAGATGATGGGGGCCACCGAAACACACTTACTCAAGTGTCTACAGATGATGTGGGCCACCGAAATGCACTCAAGTGTCTACAGATGATGGGGACACCGAAACACACTTACTCAAGTGTCTACAGATGATGGGGGCCACCGAAACACACTTACTCAAGTGTCTACAGATGATGGGGGCACCGAAACACACTTACTCAAGTGTCTACAGTTGATGGGGCCACCAAAACACACTTACTCAAGTGTATACAGGTGATGTGGGCCACCGAAACACACTTACTCAAGTGTCTACAGATGATGGGGGCCACCGAAACACACTTACTCAAGTGTCTACAGATGATGGGGCCACCGAAACACACTTACTCAAGTGTCTACAGATGATTGGGGCCACCAAAACACACTTACTCAAGTGTATACAGATGATGTGGGCCACCGAAACACACTTACTCAAGTGTCTACAGATGATGGGGCCACCGAAACACACTTACTCAAGTGTCTACAGTTGATGGGGCCACCAAAACACACTTACTCAAGTGTATACAGGTGATGTGGGCCACCGAAACACACTTACACAAGTGTCTACAGATGATGGGGCCACCGAAACACACTTACTCAAGTGTCTACAGTTGATGGGGCCACCAAAACACACTTACTCAAGTGTATACAGGTGATGTGGGCCACCGAAACACACTTACACAAGTGTCTACAGATGATGGGGCCACCGAAACACACTTACTCAAGTGTCTACAGTTGATGGGGCCACCAAAACACACTTACTCAAGTGTATACAGGTGATGTGGGCCACCGAAACACACTTACTCAAGTGTCTACAGATGATGGGGCCACCGAAACACACTTACTCAAGTGTCTACAGTTGATGGGGCCACCAAAACACACTTACTCAAGTGTATACAGGTGATGTGGGCCACCGAAACACACTTACACAAGTGTCTACAGATGATGGGGCCACCGAAACACACTTACTCAAGTGTCTACAGTTGATGGGGCCACCAAAACACACTTACTCAAGTGTATACAGGTGATGTGGGCCACCGAAACACACTTACTCAAGTGTCTACAGATGATGGGGCCACCGAAACACACTTACTCAAGTGTCTACAGTTGATGGGGCCACCAAAACACACTTACTCAAGTGTATACAGGTGATGTGGGCCACCGAAACACACTTACTCAAGTGTCTACAGATGATGGGGCCACCGAAACACACTTACTCAAGTGTCTACAGATGATGGGGTCACTAAAACATACCTAAGTGTCTACAGTTGATGGGGCCACCAAAACTCCAGTAACATGCTAGGATGAAGGGCTACCAAGTTTGTTCAAATGAATGACCTTTACTTGTTTTCAAGGCCACAGGGGTCAAATATGTTTGAAACCTTTATACAACTTCTTCTTAATAACCAAGAGGCCAAGGGTTATGATTTTTGGCAAGTAGCATGATGGGATGAAGGGCTACCAAGTTTGTTCAAATGAATGACCTTGAAGTATATCCGAGGTCACAGGGTCAAATATGTTAAAAAAAACTTTAAACAACTTCTTCTCAATAACCTAAAAACCTAGGATAATGATATTTTGCCAGTAGCATTCTGGGATAAAGGGCAACCACGTTTGTTCAAATGAATGATCTTTACTTATATGCAAGGTCACAGGGGTCAAATATGTTTAAAACCTTTAAACAGCTTCTTCTGAATAACCAAAAGGCCTAGGATAATGATATTTGGCCAGTACCATGCTGGGATAAAGGGCTATCCAGGTTGTTCAAATGAATGACCTTTACATATATACAAGGTCAAAGGGGTCAAATATGTTTAAAACCTTTATACGACTTCTTCTCAATTAGCAAAAGGCCAAGGGTGATGATATTTAGTCATTAACAAGCTGGGATGAAGGGCTACCAAGTTTGTTAAAATGAATGACCTTCGCCCATATTCAAGGTCACAGTGGTCAATATATATTTAAATCTTTAAATGACTTGTTCTGCATAACCAAAAGGTCCAGGGTAATAATATTTTGGCAAAAGCATGCTGGGTTGAAAGCCTATAAAATCTGTTCAACCTAATGTCCTTGTTTGACATTCAAGGTCACAGGTGTCATATGTTTAAATCTTTTAATAGGTTCTTATGAATCAAACACTGATATTCTGCCTGTAGCTGTATTTTAGTCCACTTTTAATATTACAAGTGTGAGATTAATACCAGGTGAGAGATTCAGGCCCATTTGACCTCTTGTTTGGTAATCTCAACATTTGAGACTGATCAGAAGAAAAAGATGGCTGCAGGCAAACTGATCAAACATATGTATGAGACTTTCCTAGAGTGAGAAGACACTGTATAATTAAATTATTTGTAAAAAAGTCTGTCAGGTGAAAGTATTTTTATTACAAGGGAAAAGATTGATTGTTTTATTTTCAACAGCAAAATGAAAAAAATCTCCAGAAAAGCAAAATATTTTCTAGTTAAGTAGTCACAAAATTTAAAAATTTGTAAGTTATTATTGAATACATATAATAAACAAGAGAGAAAACAAAAGAGCTTTGTACTCAATGCCTGTCTGGGCTCTAATGTATATAAATATCTCAGTTATTGTACACTGCTGGGTGTAAATTAAAAGTTAGAGCCAGCCAGAAACCATTGAATGGCTCACATATATCCTGTATTAAACAGTCTGCGTTTACATCACCAGGGAAATATCTAATATCCGGCTGGGTATAATAACCATATTTTTTCTCATAACCAGCAGCAAATTGTGTTTCCAATGTGTTCTCGCTGTTACACGACACTAAAAATCATATATTGGCATTAAGTAACTGGAATATTGACGGTAAAAATGTCATTGATCAGGAAACTTCTCGGCCATAGCACATATTTTCTGCATCTCAACTTTCCTTACCTGGAAGATATGTAAAATCTAAAAACATATATCAGAAATAGACATTCTTTAGATGTGTCTGTACACATGAACAATAAAGTAAGCTCAGGACAGCAATCTTTATTTATAGGGCAGGATAGGGAATAATCAATAAGTTTATTGGGGAGACAAGAAATAAACGACCTGTCAAAACCTTTGTAAGTTAGTCACAGATGTGGGGATTAGACTATAGCGTGGTGAAAGTCTACTACACACAGGTTTGAATGTAGGAGGTTTACTGCATGTGGGCTAAACATGCGGGAGAATACATTCCAGCTCAATGTGCAATGGTCTCTGATCAATGTTACAGTTCACGATACATTAACGTGTGTCAAATACTTGTGCTGCATGGAATTCAAGGAGTGACTAGATCCGACTCCATTGGGTACCAGTAAATGAAAGAAAATGCTGTAAACTTAAAACGCTTCATTCACACATACAAAATTAAATAGCTTGGTATCCGTATGATTCAAACATAGACCCATTGCCAAGATCAATCATCTGAACACAATTGGTAGCCCTTCATCCCAGCGTGCTACTGGCCAGATATCTTCACTCTGGGCTTTTTGCTCATTTTAACATATTTGATACTAGTGACATTGAAAATGAGTCAAGGTCATTCATTTCAACAAACCTTGTAGCCTTTCATCCAAGCTTCCTATTGGCCAAATACCATCACCCGAGGCCTATTGATATGTGACCCTTATTGTTTTGTGCTGATTTAGGAAAACTGTGTAGTAAAAGATCAAAACTGTACAGCACTTGTCCCAGAAGAGGACCCATAAAGATGTGAACGGTCCAATTCTGGCCCCTACCAATGAAAGTGAAGTTGGTTAGAAATGTCAAGCCAAATAGTTTATAAGAAATAAAAAAGAATGTGTTATTTAGCAAGGACAACCACATGAGCTCATTTAGTGTAAAAGTTCAAATGAGATAGGATAACATCTGTATGATTACATTAAAATACCATTTACAATCATCACTTATCTTTGTTTCAGGTCATCTTTCAAAATTTTGTTTCTCTGTATTTATGATATTTTAATAAAAATGTTCCGGCAGAAATTGCCTAGAAAATTGGATCAAAGTGAAAACAAGATGTTATCAAGACGTAAAATCAGCTGGACACTGCCAACTTACATATTCCCATGCTATACTGAAACAGTCACTTAATTGTATTAAGAATAATGAAGGGGAAGAATATTTACTTACAAAGGTATCTAGTTTAGCGGTAACACAATAAGAACCACTGTACTACAAACATTACAAAAGATATGTATAAAACATGCATAAATGCAAGCTCTACTTTTTGTTCCTGGTATCTGTAATGTAGTAAAGCATGCTGTTTAAAAGAAACGTGAAAGTTATGTCCTCGATACAGCTAAGTGTGTAGAGGAGCTATCCGTCATCCCTATAAGAAGTCATTGTTTTCAAAGCTTAAAATAAATGTTTGCATAAAAAAACACTACGCGCAAAATGCACAGTCACAAAATGAATGGTCAGCTATTCACGCAAGCAAAAAACTTAGTTATTTCTGATACTCCATTTACAGAATACATATTTATTCCCATTTCTATTTCCGTGTAAAAGTTTAATTGATAAAATCTTTAATAATTTTAGAGTTAATATTGTCTCTCTGCCAACATAAAATAAGAGGGATTTTAAAAGTAGTCGGTATCAGAGATAGTAATCTGTAGGAAATAAATAATACACATAACTTAGGAATTCATACAGGTACAAAGATGTCAGCCCCAGACAAGTGTAGTGTATAGAATTGTGTCAGTACATCCCTGTTGTCAGTGCGAGACCCTAATTATCAGTGTGTACCCTATATCTCCATAATCTACATAAATTATCAACCTCGCTTTATGCAAATATGACAAGTCAGACTTTTTTGTATTTTGATACATTACTTAACTAAACTGGTTCTGCATAATACAATTTTTGTCAAGCATATTACAGGCATAAATGGCCTGCATATGACCACACTAAAATACTTCGTCTAACATGGAAATTGAAACTACAATGGTCATTATATATCCTTTGGACAATGGATAACAAACTAAATCTTGTATGATAGTGTGTATTAAGACCATTTGCAAACAAACTTATATATTTTTTGTAGTTTTAGAAGTGGACCTATCACTTGGGCTGTATATTATTCAGGTGTTCTAGGAGCCCCTCCCATACCAGACTGAATCATGATCAGAGGTCAGACACAAAGTTATTCTGGTTAATTACATTTTAAATGACTGCGTTGCCCTGAAGTAGATTCTACATAATACTATGTACAGAAAATATGGAAAAAACATATATTTTTTTTCTGGAAAATTAAACATTCAATGAAACTTTGGATTTGATAGCAAAGAGAACTATATATATATATATTTTTTAAGATTATGAAATGAAGTTCCATGGATTCATCTCTATGCAATATGAAATATTTTTACATTCAAATATTGCATCTTTTGACTTCAGAAACGGTTGAAAAAAGCCTCTATTATGTAGCCGCTCCAGAGATTCAGTCTTTGGTTTTACATAACAATGGTTTCCTCAGCAAAAGCAAATTAATGTTCTGGGAAAAATTCTGTATGTATCATGGATTAGACACATAGTGCTGAGGTAATATATATAAGATAGTGTTTTATTCAACATCTCTATTGATGGGTGAATGCTTATATGTTGGATAGATATGTGGTGGGGCATGCTGAGGAGTTAGTGAATGAATACCTGGTGCTGAGATTATACACTGTCTTAAAAACAGTTATATCTAGTGCTAGTCTGAACAACATTCAAATTAAAAGTGAAATTTTAGTTAAAATTTGTTTTTAAGAGGAAGTTTAAATGTTAACCTGACAGAATGATGGATGCTGCTGCACTAGCATACGACTACTTAGTCTTTCAGGTAAATCAGGTAATATAATAAATCATTGTGGTAGCAGTAGGAGACTAGACAACACTTACAGCACCAGGTACATGATGGAGGGACATGCAGTTACTAGTGTAGGGATAATAAGATGCTATTTGGGTCGTTAACTGATGAGTGAGCCCAGGTCTCAGCAGTCTGTTTACCTTCACGGCCAGATATACCTGCGTACCTCAACCCATACCTGTGTACCTAGCGACTTATCTACCCTTAAGTGGGATTCAACACCCATCATTCCACAGGTACTGACTGTCATTCACAAATTTTATTGTGGGTACAAACTTGTGTCGGCCATACTCAAGTAGCGAGGCTACTACTGTTATTATACTCGCTCAAAATAGCCTAACAGTTAAATCAGAAGTTCATGCAAATTTTGTTTGTACAGTCAACAAAACGAAGGTCACCCTGAAAACTAAAATGTTTCATCAGGAAGAGGTCTTTTAAATCTCACTCTTTTAACATTAATGACATAGTTGACCTAGATAGTTCTAGTTGTGATCAACTTATGACCTTCTTACAGTTATCTAGTGTAATGACTTGTGTCATATCTATAGATATGGGTTAGGTATACAAAGTACAACCTTGTCAGAACCAATAAAACTATCGGTCACGATCAATATCCCTAGAAATTAATAAGTCCAAAACATATCTAACAATCTGGAACATTACACCCCCAAAAGAATCAACCCATACCTCCACAAGTACATTTACATTGAATGTTAATGATCCCTGCAGTGCTAATCAATGTCGGATGTTTTATTCATCACTCTTACCACACATAACACCTCTACATGGCTACAATTTGTGATAAGTGTTACTTCACCAAAACGTTATCATAGATACTAAATACTTTAAAATACTTAAACGCACAAACTAAAAGCCACCTTACGCATTTGTTGATAACGTTGACCTTTGGCTTTTAACAGCTAACAAGTATGAACCCTCCAACAGCACATCATATGGAAATCTGGCTGACTACCTTTACAGCTAACAAGTATGAAACCTCCGACAGCACATCATATGGAAATCTGTCTGACTCCCTTTACAGCTAACAAGTCTGAACCTTCCGACAGCACATCATAAGTAACGTTGACCTTTGGCTTTTAACAGCTAACAAGTATGAGCCCTCCCACAGCACATCATATGGAAATCTGTCTGACTTTGTTCAGCTTCTGATCATGACCTTTAACCTTTACAGCTAACAAGTCTGAACCTTCCAACAACACATCATATGGAAATCTGTCTGACTTTGTTCAGCTACTGATCATGACCTTTGGCCTTAACAGCTAACAAGTTTGAACCCTCCAACAGCACATCATATGGAAATCTGTCTTTGTTCAGCTACTGATCATGACCTTTAACCTTTACAGCTAACAAGTCTGAACCTTCCAACAGCACATCATATAGAAATCTGTCTGACTTTGTTCAGCTACTGATCATGACCTTTAACCCTTACAGTTAACAAGTCTGAACCCTCCAACAGCACATCATATAGAAGTCTGTCTGACTACCTTTACAGCTAACAAGTCTGAACCTAATTCCGACAGCACATCATAAGGAAATCTGTCTGACTTTGTTCAGCTACTGATCAAGACCTTTAACCTTTACAGTTAACAAGTCTGAACCTTCCAACAGCACATCATATGGAAATCTGTCTGACTTTGTTCAGCTACTGATCATGGCCTTTAACCTTTACAGTTAACAAGTCTGAACCCTCCAACTGCACATCATATGGAAATCTGTCTGACTACCTTTACAGTGAACAAGTCTGAACCTTCCGACAGCACATCATAAGGAAATCTGTCTGACTACCTTTACAGCTAACAAGTCTGAACCTTCCAACAGCACATCATATAGAAATCTGTCTGACTACCTTTACAGCTAACAAGTCTGAACCTAATTCCGACAGCACATCATAAGGAAATCTGTCTGACTTTGTTCAGCTACTGATCATGACCTTTAACCTTTACAGTTAACAAGTCTGAACCCTCCAACAGCACATCATATAGAAGTCTGTCTGACTACCTTTACAGCTAACAAGTCTGAACCTTCCAACAGCACATCATATGGAAATCTGTCGGACTTTGTTGTCTGACTACCTTTACAGCTAACAAGTCTGAACCTTTCGACAGCACATCATATGGAAATCTGTCGGACTTTGTTCAGCTACTGATCATGACCTTTGGCCTTTAACAGCTAACAAGTCTGAACCTTCCGACAGCACATCATATGGAAGTCTGTCTGACTACCTTTACAGCTAACAAGTCTGAACCTTCCAACATCACATCATATGTGTCTGACTTTGTTCAGCTAATGATCATGACCTTTAACCTTTACAGTTAACAAGTCTGAACCTTCCAACAGCACATCATATGGAAATCTGTCTGACTTTGTTCAGCTACCGATCATGACCTTTGGCCTTTACAGCTAACAAGTCTGAACCTTCCAACAACACATCATATGTGTCTGACTTTGTTCAGCTACTGATCATGACCTTTAACCTTTACAGTTAACAAGTCTGAACCTTCCAACAGCACATCATATGGAAGTCTGTCCGACTTTGTTCAGCTACTGATCATGACCTTTGGCATTAACATTGAACAAGTCTTAACATTCCAAAGGATTTCATGGAAGGCAGTTTAATTTCTCAGTTTTATATTTCTCTGCAGTATTTAAGGTTGTTTGTACAACAGGTGGAGAATCGTCTAGAAAAAGAGGTGTCCAACCTCCTACATTTAAACTTTTAGTGTCATTCTTATGAGTGCTTGTGCAACAGATACAGAATTGTTTTGTACATTGTTGAGGAATATCATATTTCACCAAGTGAAACCTGTCTAAACTGAAAACTGTATAACTTGAAACTTCTGAGTGTTTTTCACAATTTTATTGTTTCCAGCAGACTGCAAAACACTAAATCTTGTTCAAATTTACACAAATCATCATTTTTTTTTATTGCAGCGTAACAGAAAAAAAATCTTCTATCATGAGTTGTACAAATATACAACATGAAATCTCTCTTAACAGATATAGTAACAGACCGAGCAGACATGTACATGTAGGTACTAGTTGGACACCTACACACAGAAGTTTAAAAATACAGTGACACTGCATGTGAAAAATTCCAGATGTATGAATAAAACTGATAGGCTTGATAGCTACACTACATACACACCTTTAAATCTACACACACATGATACAACATGGATATATTGCATTAGGGTGGCAGTTAAAAATGTAGTTTATATTTATATCTGACTGCAGTCAGGTACACTTTTGTAGTAGGATCTGTATAATATATGAATACAGCGAGCTCGATCACTTTTCTACTGTATACAGGCCTTCATAAAATTATTTTCCTGTTAAACTGATGTTGTTTCCTGACCTCTATACTCATACAATGACTGTAACACAGTGGATACAAGTCCTCTGCTTTATAATCAACAGGTCCAGGAATCAAATCCCAAAGCTGGACATGTTCTTTTGTAAAATTATAACGACTACAAAGATGAACAAACAACTCCAAGTCAGAAATATGTTTAAAAATGATAACTCTTTTTTATTGCATATACAACAGAGTGCTGTGTCTCTCCATCTTAACAGAATACATATATAATATATATACGGGGGTATAGTCATCTCACCTGTATATGGACATGTGAATTAACCTATTGGCCAATAATTTAAAAGCTTTTATCATTAATTTAATTATTTTTAATGCAAATATTGGCCATTGAATTTTCATCATTCCTGTTGAACACATGTCACCATGTTTTCAAGCAGTGAATGTTTAAAAAAAAATCTGAGTGAGACCCATTTGGAAAATATTCAGATTATCTCCCTCAGGAGTTGATACCTGTCATATAATCTGTGACATCCTTAGAAAGCCTTGTATGTATGGTATATAAGATCATTGGTCCCAGCTGGTCCATCCTAGATCTACCATTTTTGTTTTGTTCACATCAACAAACATTATAGCTTCAGAAACCCACTGGCTAGACAAGAATCCTGTACATATATAGAAGACAGGATGGTCAAGAACAAATGTGTGGTAACATCTGAGCCATATTAAGGCTATATCAGGTATGTATACCTGTGGTCAGATGTAGGAGTGAGGTAAACCTGAATTGGCTCATATACCTGTGGTCAGCGATACACCTACATACTCAGTTCCAAGTACACATAACTTCTGGTAACACTTATGACCACTCATCCCTATTTCCACAGACAAGGCTAACCATGGCATCCTCAGCAGAGTGGACCCTGATCTCCAGGTGGTCCTAGAAATACCTTAAAAAAGTATTCAAATGCTTGGACAGGTAAATGGCCAGGTGTGTTATTTTATGGTCCTTATTCCACACTGTCAGGGGTTGTGTTCTGTGTTACAGGTGTATTATCTGGTCCTAATGAGAGCCTCCAGGCACTCAATGTCCAGCTCTAACATCTGTTGGTCACTCACACTGTCCCATACCAGCTCCATTGAACCCTGGTCAGTCTCTATGTCCACTTCAGTATCCAACGACCTGTAACACCCCAATAGATACACAATAGAAGTAGGAAGCAGCTGTTTTACATACCACAAGTGGAAGTTAAACACTGATCAAGTGTCTGGAAATATTTGGCACTCATCAATGGAAATAATGTTTTTGTATAGAACACACACAGGGCAGACTTGTACAGGTCCCTATACAAGATAGACTTGGACAAGTTTTGGCACTGATAGTATCAAATACATAGAGTAGAGACTTGCTCAAGTCCCATATAGATAACCATTTTTTATATTATTTTATTGTTTTAATCATTGTGTAATTTGTTAGATTACTGCATCACAGTATTTATATATGTACAGTTTAAGTGTTAGGTAGATAGATATAGATATAAGGGTTCCTCAACAGGTGATGGCTGACCATTATGTTAATCTCACTGTCATTATAGGGTAATTTTCAAATTGCCAAGTGAAATGAATTATTCCTGCTTCCAATCGGGGGAAAATATTGCACTGAATCATGGCATCGAAATAGACGATAATGGCACAAAACTTTATTACATGATATCACAATTCAAAGATTGACTAATTAAATAACGTCCAGTGTATTACCCACTAGTGCGTAATCAAAATGTTTATCAACTCCTAGCAGGTTTATCCAGCAAGTTGTGAGTGAAGACACCTAACATATATAGTGGTTGTGGTAGAATGAATATATTTTTGCCCACGTATATGACCCACTTCCTCCAGCACATCCTGCAGCAAACAGATAGAAACATTTGATTGTTGAGAGAATTGGTCTGTTTGTATACACTTCCATCAATTACTGCTGTTGTTACACCCCCAGCCAGCAATCATAATATTTTCCATGTAAACATTATACACTTTGGATGAGCTGTACTCAGTGAGGCCCTGCAGAAGATACTCAATGAAGTTAGGACCCAAACATTACCATGATTACAACAGTTCCCATACCAACTTTATGAAAACCAGGTTCTGAAATATTTTGTCTTTAAGAAACCAATATTTTACAGTGGGTCTGCTAGGTATTGTTACAAATTTAAATTAAACTTAACTTTTTTTCTAACCTTGTTAGAACAAAATTAAAACTCAACTAATCTCTGAATGTTTCATCAGGATTTAATTGACATCTACAGGGGAATCCTAATTTGATACTTTAACTACAGCATACCGAAGTTTCATATATTAAAGGTGAATTACAGAAGATTAATTTAGGATCGGTCAATGTTACATCCTTTCCAACAGAAAGGTTCCTATCATGGGAGACTTGTATCAGGACAGGACATAATGAGGGGGGCTGCCACCTCCTCCTCATCAACATCACAAGTTAAACACTTCCTAAACAATTATTCCTCAGCAGACCTGAATCTCTACCCTATGTGTGACTTAAAAGATGTAAATATACACATTCTTTTTTTAATCTATTTTTTTCAATTACAATTTCAAAAGTATTTTATTGACAATACATATATAATACAAGCATATAAGTTAACATTAAAGAAGATATTAGAACAGTATTGACAAAAGAATAAGACAACAGGCTTTGTCTATATCAGTCTTTCTGGTATTTCCGGTAGCTATGTACAATGCTTAAATATATAAAATGTTGTGATTCGTTTCCTCTCACACACATGCACACCCACACCCACACCAGCTTATGTCTAATACTCATTATTTAAGGGACATAACTTGCCCGAATAACAATAATAATAACAATTACATGAATATTCATTTGGAATTTATCTAGCACGTATAAGTAACGAAACGTTTTGATGATTTAATATAAGAGTCAACATGTATAAGAATAGTTTTATTTAATTGGTCCGATGCATTACTAATACCATATACTAAACAGTGCAGATTTAAATATCCTACTAGATTATAAATAGTGGTAATATGATGCCTAATATTAGAATACAGAGGACATTGAAAGAAAAAATGTATTAGATCTTCCCTCTGTACACCACATACACAGGAAGCATCATCAATCAGATGGTCTTGTAACTTATCACAGTTAAGATCACTTTTAAAATTTCTTAGCTGACATAAAATTATGTTAAGTTTCCTCGGAACACAGTTAATAAAAGTTTCTGAGACGGATGTATCAAAGGTTTTTTTAAGTTTCTTTTTAAAAGATGAAATTGAGATGGAGTCTCGTACAGTGCTATCAAGTGCATTCCATTTTACCATTGTAGAAGGGAAGAAGCTATTCATATAAGTAGTAGTTCTTGTCTGTGGTATATTAAAGAATCTGTTATTTCTGAAGGTATAGTTATTATTTACATTTAGAAATGGTTGAATGATATTATCGAGATAAGTTGGAGTGTAATTATTAAGAATCTTATACATTAATGTTAGTTTATGATTTTGTCTTCGTGTGTGTAATGTTTCAAGTTGTGTTTCAGTATACAGAATATGATGAGATGTACCTCGTCTGAGGCCAGTAATTAAACGCATAGCTTCTAGTTGAACTGATTCTAAAAGATCTGATTCAGATTTAGTACAATTATCCCATACTATATCAGAATATTCTAGCACAGGTCTTATATAAGAGACATATAATGTTTTTAATGTATATCACCTGTAGTTTTTAAAATTCTAAGAATACTTAGTCTAGAGTTCCCTTTTTTATAAATATTTGAAATGTGATCTGACCATGTCCCTTTACTGTTAAATGTTAGTCCTAAGTGAGTAGGGTGTTCATGTTGTGCAATTGGAGTATTGTTAAATAGCAGTTGAGGATGATTGTTAATGTGTCTACGAGAGAAGTTAATAGCTACAGTCTTATTCGGATTGAATAGGATCTGCCATTCCTTTGACCATTCAGAAACTGAGTCAAGAACATCATTAAGCATGTTAGTAGGTGTTATAAGGTCATTGTTATTATTTACTATTACAAAGAGAGAGGTATCATCTGCAAAGAGTTTTATATGAGAGGTTACATTGTTAGTAATATCATTAATAAAAAGAAGAAAGAGGAAGGGACCAAGGACAGATCCTTGAGGAACCCCTGAAGAAATAGGTTTGGTACTAGATTTATAACCTTCAAAGATAACCCTTTCTTTTCTGTCAGATAAGTAAGCTTTAAACCGATCGTATAATTTACCTTTAATACCATATGTTTTTAGTTTATATAATAGGCCCAAATGCCATACTCGATCAAATGCTTTACTTATGTCACTTGAATCTACATAAACAAGTGACCTAGAATATATATTACACATATTATACCCAAGTACAAATGGCATCTAAATATAGACTGTGCCATCTAATTACCATATGTTTGGCCTCTTTGTTGCAAACAATCAGGAAGTAAAAAGATCTGGGTTTTGTTATGCTGTAGATAAACATATCTGGGGTATATAAATAGCACTTTGTATATTTATATATAAATAGCACTTTGATATATGTCTGACTGAGGCATTTCTGCTTTATGTCAAAGTGAACAAAGTTTTAAGTTTTGTGTCTTTTTAAAACAACATTTTTACACAATAATTGTGATCAGCAGATCTTTCTATACAATGATATACAATGGTCCAACATGTATACCATGACATGAAAAACACGTACCATTGATGTTGCTGTAATGATTCAAGCTCATGGTATTAATAAGTTTGTACATGAATAATTCTACAATCATTTATTACCAGTAAAACCAGTGAAATTCTGGAACATCTGACTATAAAAGTCATAATTATTTTCTAAATCTCACCAATTATTAAATTTAGCTTTCATTAACGAGCCATTTGGATTGATATGTCTCGCCTATGCCCTGCTTTGACCATCAATGTACATATCAGAGAAACTAAGTTAAAAGCAAAACCTTAATGTTGATGGAAATGCTGACAAAAGTCAATGGACCATGAAAGGTAGGCCGCATCCAGCATTTGATGTATGGGCTGAGATGTACTACCTCAGGTACATAGATGGTGCAAATTAGGTTGGTGTAGCACTTATTCTTTCAGAGAAACTAACTTAAACGCAAAAACTTAATGTTGATGGAGATTTTGACAAAGTCAATGGACCATGAAAGGTAGGCGGCGAGACAAAAATGAAAACGATTCTTTGAAATTAACCCAAACTTTTCTTGAAAACAAACATGATGACCAAAGTTAAGCACTTATATCAAGGTTTTTATTTAGCTATAGATAAGAAGATTTCCCAAAATCCAATACAGATGGCATGGACTTTATTTCATTAGAGATGAGTCCAGCTTTTGTGTAGATGCCTGATTCTTACATTGTACAAAGTGAATATGTTACAGAGTTATGATTTTCACAATATCTGACACTTGAAAAAGTATGTGAATTATATAGGAAACGCATTACACATGTGCGTCTGGTGTCTCAGATTGCACATTAAGTGCATTGGCCTTATGAATATGTGTTGTATTGCTTTTATTACATATATAACTACAATCATATTTATATGCAGATCATATTTTCTTGCAAAAATTACCCATCATTACTTGATATTAATGTTCGCATTGGTTATTAAAATCATCAAAGACATAATAATGATGTCATATTACCATGGTGGGAGATGGCACTAAAATTCACTTATTTTAAAATTTTCAATTTATCAATTCAATAAGGGGATGATAGTTGAAATCCAGCCAAATAAAGGAGTCCTGGCAGCTGGGTAATACATCTTTTATAATACCTCAAAAGGACTGGGTAATACATCTGTTATAATACCTCAAAAGGACTGAATGGCATTTTTTTCAATGTTCATGTCAGTATGAATGCCAATTGGCCACAAATATATTCCATGAATCCTGCTAGAGTTTCATGGCAAATATATAATGTAACAAACGTGATCATTTTGGCATGAACATTGAACAAGATGGGCCAAGTGAGTTAACAAGAGGCCCATGTGTTGTATCACATTGTGAAAAAAGGACCTTGTATTACATGCTCTGAAGACTGGCTGTATATCATTCTAGTATTTGGTTTGCCAGGTAAGTAAAATTCTTTATTTACCTGCTTTGAAAAGTAAATTAGAACTATTTACTGTAAACAGAGTTAATTAAAACTTTTGACTATAAACAGATTTCTATGTAATTAAAACCCTGAAATATAGGTAACTGGTTATAATTACAATTTTGATAGAGTTCAACATTTGTATATTCTATTGCCATGTACAGTAGATGAATGCAAGACAGACTCAGATGTAATAAATATTGTTGTCGCAATACCTGTCTATACGTACATGTAGATCATAAACCTGTATAGAATTTATATAGCTAGGAACTACAAATACAACAAAGACACAAAAAGGAATCATCCGACTTGTGATTGGCTTATATTATGTTCACACAAAAAATGAATGAGGCGTTACCTTTCAGAAAATCTACACAGCATGAAAATATTCCATTTAATTTGAATTTCTGATTTAGTGACAGTGTTGTAAACCTTGGAAATTAAGCATGCCCCAAGGAATGTGATATGTGCAATATCATGATAACATCATACACTTTCATACTCAATCAATGACAAACAGATGGTGAAGTAAATGTTTATAACTTATCATGCAAATATTTGTAAATTCTTTACAAAATGAAATGATCAAATTGAATATCACTTTTATTGGTGCAGCTTATGAGTGATAAACCATTAGCTAAACATGGTAAGATTTTAACTTTTAGACAATTCACTTTAACGATTGACAATTTTAAGACCTTTATTTACAGGTAAAACAGGTAAATGAATGATATACCTGTTACCACGATTTCCAGCCAGGTGCTCAGTGTGTCGGATCATACCTGAAGACTACTCATGTGTGAATCTCTAATCTTGAACATCTTAATTCACTCTGTAAAACCTCCAGGTATCATACTTTAACTAGACTGAGCTATGGAAAATATCAGGGGTATGTAAATGAAAATCTTTAAATGCTACTTTAATTGTTACTGTCAAAAACTTTGAAATTTCCCCACCAAAAAATTCAGAATAAGGTCGTCAGTAATGCATCAGAAACACTGTAGGATCATAAAGAGAAAAGAAATTCCCATTTACTATACTGTTGTTAGAAATATATGTTAATATCATCTTCTTGTCCAGAAAGTAGACTTCAATCTCAACTGATCATCAACACGAATTAGAATGAGAGAAACTAGCATTTTATTGTTGTCTCTTAATTCTAAATGCACACTGCACTTTGTGAAATGATATATAGAAGACCACATACAGAGAACATTACATGTATAGAAAGCACACCTAACTTCACACTTCATACAACATGCACACATATTGATTTGCAAGGTGTACTATAATTGAATCTGTGTGCATTACTCACCCACTTCACCGATTTACAACCCTATCACCTCCAGGATATAAAGATAACAAATAGAATAGCAGATAAACTCCACAAGTTAACCAACGCTTTACCTTGTGTACAACTCAATCCTAAGCCCAGCAGTTTAATAATATGACCATGACCTCCTGTCCCTGTTATACTTTCCTATGATATAGCTTTCAAGGTGACCTTGACCCTCTGTCTTGCGTTACCCTCCCTTAATTTGATGATATATCTATATTGGTAACCTTGATATGCTTCCCATCCATGAACTCCCTTACCGCTCAAGGTATAAACATCCTGGGAACCTTGACCTTTCTCCTGTCTACCCCTCTACAATATATACTATAGTTATCAAGGTGACCCTGACCTTGTTTTTGTATAACTTCTCCCACCTATAATGCAATTACTTTCTTGGTGACTTTGATCTTGCTCCTGCCTTACTTTTCCTACTTTTGAAGGTTAGCCTCTTTATGACCTTGACCTCGTTAATGTATAACCATTTTTATTTCTAATGGAATAACTTTTATTGTGACCATGACTTTTCAACAATACTGAATAAACATTTATTACTTATATTGGAACTGTGCAAACAATGAACAAAGCTATGACCTTGTTAAAATCTCTCTAGGATTGAATCAAGTCACAACAACAGAGCTAATACAGAACCAGACTATCTTAACCTTAAATTTCTAAGACTAAACTGGGTCAGATTTTCTATGAAGCAATCATGCTGGAGGTGAACAATCTTAGATTCATGCTCTAGCTGATAGAAAATTATGTTAATGATAGCTATAGGTGCAGGTTTTAAAGAATTCAACTTTAAACAAAACATGGCTTTTTCATGCTTCACGCCTTCTAGCACTGCCATGTTGTAAGCATTGTTAATTACACTTCAACATCTTCCTAAACTCTGAAAGCTCCACCATCTCACCTCCATCATATCCATGTGCACGCACACATCAACAGCAGAATGTACTGGAAGTTTTCTGCAGGAAACATACAACAGCTGGTCTTCAAATTAACAATATCATTCCTCGTGTTTACAACTAAAATTGCTGAACAATCTAGAGTCTTAACGTTAGATTTGCCTGAAAAAATTGTTTCTCTCATAAAATCTTAAGGGTTTCAAAACTGTTTCTACGGTGTTGCCAAAAATAATTAATTCTGTGGAATATTTACAAAAACTGCAGTGGGTTTTGTATTGGTATTATTTATGCTGAGTTTGTCATTATTACAAGGGATACAAAAAGAGAATCCCCCCTATTACACAACATCACCTTAGTTTAAGCCTGACCTTGTCTCTAGTTCAACATTTGTACTATGAACTTTTTCAATGCAATGTCTTGCTTATAGGAAAGTCATGTCTGCTCCTCAAAAGAATTATCTATTTATAATTCTTCCTATATTTTTGTGGGATGTTCCTAACTTATGAGTTTCATTAATAATACAATTTGTGATGCAAAACAATGTTATTTATCAGAACTTGCCCGACTTATATAGTCAAACTGGCCAAAATTTGGTGATTTGTAGAACACAAGTCTGTTAGTATCAAAATCTCAACCGTGAGGGCCACAAATCTAAAAACAAGGAGCTGCCCCAAAATTTGTCTATAGCAAACAGCTGTCTGGGGTTAATTTTACTATAAATATATAACAATCAAAATTAATAAAAATGGCTTAGGGGGTTAAAATATTATGCATATGCCAACATCTAAGGATATGAAATGAATCAAAAACCATATTACATATCAAACTGTAGCTATTTGCCATTACATCGCAGACAACTTAATCAGTGTCAGAACTAGATTATAAAGTAAAGTGTGCTGACACCAGGATTTATATAGCTTGTAACAGAACTGCGACAACAGCTGTTTCCATCTCGAGATTATCACCCGTTTGTCGACAATCCTAATATTATGATTCAGCCTCTGTAACACCTTGTCATGAATAGACCGATTTATATACACTACACATCTATATATGAGTTGTTGCTTTCATTACACTCAGTCCAGAAGGTTGAAATTCACAATGAAATGAAGAATTCTAAATTTATTCATTAATTAAACTAAAACATTCTTACTTAAAGATGGTAATAATGAATTTGTGAAAATCTCTTACAGTAGTATGGAATATGCAAATCCAACAGAAACTGTATTGAACTGAATATGAATTTAGATTAACAACTTTACAAAATGTTCATTTAGATAAAAGGTTTAAATTGTAGGAGAACAATAAATACGGTACCCCCATCTCACTATGTTACTTTAATTAAACTACAGGGTTAAAAAGGTTAATTAAGTGTATCATATTTCTTGCAGTTTAGGGAATAAAAAACATGTACAGCTGTATTGTAATTTTCTAACGACAGAATCATTGTAAAACTTAAGGGGTAGCTAAACAAATTGTGGATGTGGTTATCATACATGTAGTGGATGTGGTTATCATAGTAGTGGATGTGGTTATCATACATGTAGTGGATGTGGTTATCATAGTAGTGGATGTGGTTATCATACATGTA
>NW_018405739.1:1379209-1386563 GCF_002113885.1 Mizuhopecten yessoensis
GTAGTGGATGTGGTTATCATACATGTAGTGGATGTGGTTATCATACATGTAGTGGATGTGGTTATCATACATGTAGTGGATGTGGTTATCATACATGTAGTGGATATGGTTATCATACATGTATAAGAAAACTTTATCTCCATGAAGTTTAATAGGAACAAATGGTTTTTTTTATTTTTATTTTATTGAAGTAAGTTTTTCCTTAAAAATGCCTTTTTTTTTTTTTTAAGCCAGATCAGAATTCTTGTTTAATTCCACGAAGAAAAGTGTCTGAAAAATGTTTTAAGTTCAAGGTACACACTAAGTAGTGGTACTTGACACATATGTTGATAGGTGGTAGGACGTTTGACTTTGTAAGACTCCTTCAGTATAGAAATGTGTGTGGTTTTACGGCCATCCCCTGTTTGTACAGACCCTGCACATTAAGTCCTATATGGACACTACAGGACATTACCAGGCATTGACCTGTGTAATTACATAGCTACCTCCCTTGTACTGTCACCCTAGTGTATCATACCTTTGTCGGGTTCTATCCTATAGAATTCTGTAACATCTACAGCCTCAAGTCAATTTCGTGTTAAACTTCTACTATTATACTCACTGTTTTGTGTATTTGATGTGCTTTATCAGCAAATTTAAAGATTATTCTTAAAGCAAACCTTTCCTTTTTCGTAAGGCCAATAAAAGACTAAGAATAATTCTGGTTACCTACTTTCTTACAAATTTGAAGAACTTATTTTATATATTGAAATTGAATTCATTGATTTTTCCCAAATACAATGTTTCCTATACATAGAGCATATACCCTGTAACAAACAGACTCAATCAGCAATGGTTAAAATTACATGTTTGTCAGTGTGAGGTGTCGAGAGTTGAAATCTAACCAATCAAATGGTCAGTAGCATAGTTTTGTCAGGTTACATATGGCTGCAGATTTGTAGGATGACTACCGGTATAATGACATTATGTCATTATAGTCATCCTACAAATCTGCATATTTGAAATCTAAATCTCTGCACCTTTGAATTCTTTAAAAGACAAAATCTAAAAATCATGTTTAGCTATTTGATTGGTTCGTGCAGACATCAAAAACAGACAAATTGCAAGGTCTAATAGTGTGGTACCTTATCAAAGCCAGCTTCTTTTATCCATTATGTTGCTGCAGAATTCAGTTTTATATTTAATCAAAGCATTACTCTGAGTTCACAGGTAAGCAGACTTCTGTAGCAGCTTCCAGACTACTCAACTAGTATAATCTGAGAGGTGGTAGGCATGAGGATTTTGATTCTTTCATAATAAGAAAATCCCAAGGTGCAGAAAGTGTTACTTTTGGATTTTGAAGATGACAAACTTTATTGATTTTGTACAGAACACTATCAGACTCTATGTACAGGTACGTAGACTACTAGAACACAGCTCTCTAATCATGCCGAGGTTGACTGTGTCGGCAATGTCACGCCTAAATAAATCGTCTTAATTTGTTTATTTGTCACAATCTATTTCTCTGACAGCCAACATATATATGGATTAGGCAATTACACAAACCAGAAAAAGAAAATTAGGGAAAAATATCAAACACTGTATTCAATGCTGGTACCTTGGTGTGAAATTTCATATAATATTTACTAACATTGATGATTTTAACATACTGTATAGCCTAAACTGTTCATTGGTACTTTCTTTTCATCCAGTGGTCCAAACTTATGTGGATACCAGAACTAAAGAAACACTAGCTACATCTGTAAGTATACAAACAATTGTATTATATCTGTTTTCATAGCAACCAAGAAATCCATGAATGTTTTCACACTATGAACAATTTCTCTTAAAATGTAAAACTCTCACTTATAACGAATTTTTTTTCATTTTTCAAAACAACTTTAATTCAGTGTAACTATTGATGCATGGCTACATTCAACAGAATTTTAAATACTTAAAAAATAAAGATTATTATAGGAGTGGATATAAGGTAATCACCGGATAACAAGTCACTGTAGCTTGGCAATCAATCAATGTGCACCACACCTTACGGGTACAGGATCATGTCTAAATATGGTTATAACAAACAGTTTTCTTATTTCTAAATATAACATCTGACTTATAAACATTTCTAAATGTGGAAATGACAATGTAAATCTTTCATTTGGTATTTTGCTATACGTATTGTGAGACATCAGATCTGTATTACAGTACAGCTAAATATTTTTGATCAATAAACATATCAGTATTAGGACTACATAAAGGAATCAACATAGATTAAATTTCTTTACACAGAAACATGAGAAGGTGTGGCCTTTAAACTTGAATGTGTCTTCTTGTGGTCTACAAAAATTATTGAAAATGTATATGGTACCCCCACTATAAACCGCGTAGTAAAATTGTTAGGCGTGGTCCTACACATGTGGCCAGGTAGCCAACGCTTCACCTGTCAGGTATATGACTCAGGTGTAGAACCATTGTCTGTCTGTGCAATAACTAAAGGTTTATCATGTAGGCCAATATACAGGAACCTGTTCACAAGTACAGCCTTCCTGGTCACAATACCTCTCAGCCTGACAAATAAAGTGCTCGCAAAAAGGAAAGATTAATAGCTGGAATGTGATTGTTTCAATTTTACCTGAGATTCACCTGTGTGAGCTACATGTACGAATCTCCTGGCAATCATACTTATTCTGGCTAATATGACACAGCAAAAAGAAATATGTAAACAATTAACACTAGCAAAACAGTCAGAAAACTAGGTTAACATTAAATCTCTAAAATATGTGGCTATCCATAATAACTTTTTTGTATGTCATTTCATTTTTTGTAATTCTTATTTCAATACTTTCTGGAGTGTTACTCGTATCTCACTTTGACAATTAAGATGACTTTGTAAATAATCTGTGAGTTACTGCACAAAATTTAATACATCTTGTACCCTCATAGCATGTTCCTATCTTTGAAGCACTAACTGCACAAAATCATACAACCACATGTACACAGTGGTTTCAATATCAATGGGGACAATTACCTTAAAAATGAAAGCTCATCTTTTGTATCCCTTTCAGACGATTGGTTTGATCTGCACAAGGATATCATATGTTACAGTATAGTCTAAATGACCCATTAACACGATAAAGTCATACAGGTCGAAACAGCAGAAAATGTGTCAAAGGAATGTATACCAAAACAGATACAAGGGTGTAAAATTTCTAAAAGAACATGGTAGAATGGAAATGATAATGATCCAAACTGTTGTCATGGGTGCAGCAGATCGACTCTGTCCTAGTAACAACTGTTACCATTGGTGCAGCAGGTCTACTCTGTCCTAGTAACAACTGTTGTCATTGGTGCAGCAGACCTACTCTTTCCTAGTAACAACTGTTGTCATTGGTGTAGCAGGTCTAATCTGTCCTAGTAACAACTGTTGTCATTGGTACAGCAGATCTACTCTGTCCTAGTATATCTACTCTGTCCTACTAACAACTGTTACCATTGGTGCAGCAGATCTACTCTGTCCTAGTAAAAACTGTTGTCATTGGAGCAGCAGATCTACTGTCCTAGTAACAACTGTTGTCATTTGTGCAGCAGATCTACTGTCCTAAGTAACAACTGTTGTCATTGTGTAGCAGATCTACTCTGCCCTAGTAACAACTGTTACCATTGGTGCAGCAGATCTACTCTGTCCTAGTAAAAACTGTTGTCATTGGTGCAGCAGATCTACTGTCCTAGTAACAACTGT
Source organism: Mizuhopecten yessoensis (assembly GCF_002113885.1). Taxonomy (NCBI): domain Eukaryota; kingdom Metazoa; phylum Mollusca; class Bivalvia; order Pectinida; family Pectinidae; genus Mizuhopecten; species Mizuhopecten yessoensis. The sequence goes on from NW_018405739.1 coordinate 1,382,934, forward strand.
TGTCATTGGTACAGCAGATCTACTCTGTCCTAGTATATCTACTCTGTCCTAGTAACAACTGTTGTCATTGGTGCAGCAGATCTACTCTGTCATAGTAAACCTCCCCTAAACAGAGGACACAGAAGAAAACCACCTAAGCAGGGACCAACATTTGTCACATCTATGGTATCATGCAGTGGAATACAGCAGGTCAATTCTTTTCCCAAACCTTTACTGGTTTTGCAGGGGGTATAATGAATAAAACCAAGCGTCTCCGTAAGATGAAGTCATGGTTGATCTGTGTTCATCATGCACTTGATTGCAGGATATTAATCAATTTGGGATCTGATTCTAAAGGATAAAGGGGCAATTTTACACAATTTTGAAAAAATGAAATGCAGCTTTCAACAATTTCATGAGTTTTAAAAGTGTATGTTTGTAACCAGTTGTTAAGTATATGTGATGTATGTATTGCACATTATACACCTAAGCTTGGATATGTTTGTCTATAATATTCTAGTTGTCCTCTGTTTAAATAATATTATTCTAGCTAACTTATAAAAGTCAGCCTCGAGCAGATTTATTGTTTGAAAAATGACCTGTGTACTTTATTTATTCTGTTTGTAATTGCGTTTTTACTTTAGGTCTCCCTCTGTATATATAGATGTATTACACGTATTCCTACTTCTTCTTCAAAGAGACAAAAAAATAAATTGATTACAATATATGAAATGTTTGATATTATAAACAATAAAATCTTGAGTTCACCACATTATATCACCAATTACCTATATATTAACATGTAACATTGGTTTCACTGTTCATGACTCAGTATATTGCAATTATTATCACTAACTTGGACAATTCCTTTCCCCTGAGGTATCAATTATAGTAACTCCAGTAAGTGCAATATTCCAGTTCTGATGAGCCCTACCATGACCTCTACAATACAAATAGGTAATACACAGGTGACCTCAGTAATAGTTATATCCATCTGCCACTAGTTTAAGTGGCATGTACATACATTTTGTGTTTAAACCTGCAGCATGAACTCTGTGATAACAACCAACCTTACTAGGAAACATGACAGTAGTTTCCAAGTATTTTTATATTTAGTTTTATAACGACTAAATTTGATATCTTAAGTCATCATGACTGAAAAACATTTGAGATAAATAGATAGGAATCTTGATAAATGTTCGTAACAGACTTAGAATGACAATAGCAGTCATAAATCTGGTGTTGTTGTCACCACTGTTGTCCATTTTTGCATATTAATTAACTAATGTTTAAGTGGACTAGATGTTCCAGTGGCCACTGTGGGGATCAGAGTCCGGGTGATTCTGAAGTTTGACAGGGCTGTCCATCATAAATTGTCCATACTCCTGTTATCATGGGTAGAGGTCAAAATGGGAAAGGTCAAGAGACCATGTAAAATCCTATTCCTTGAGCAGGGTAATCATTGATTTATGTCCTTAATAATCTGGGAGACTGACATGCAGGCACTTGCTAGGCTATACATCTAGTCAGCCATTACACCCCTACCTGTCCAGAGAAACTGTAAGACTTTCACTCAGACTGGGCGATTAACAGACAAATGTTGGTCACTGTCTACACTTATACGGTGACAGAAGAATTCCTCCAGTCGTACAGTCGCCAGCAGCCAGTTTTTATTTGATATCATATGCCACACCATAAACATTTAATATTTTACATCTTACTTATTCCAGAGTCAGGGACTAAAATCCACATTTGCATATGTCCTTTATTTTAGAGAAATTCTTGTGTATTTTATTTGGATATTCTGTAAAAAAAACTTTTTCAAATTCTGCATGCAGGGTGATCTTTGTGGGAGTTCTATTTTCACAGCTTACAAAATTAGTGAACACTGCCAGTTCAGCACTCCTTTAACAATCTTAGACTATTCACTTACATGTCAAAATTGTCTTTAGATCACAAGAAAAAAAAGATTAAGACAAATACCCTGCCATACCTTACATTTTATTTAAATATGTAAAAAATAAATATTAGAAAATTAATTGATCCATCGATAGAAAACCTCAATATATTAACTAATGCATGTACAAAAACACCAGGAACATGTTTGAGTTGGAATCAATTCAAACTGCAAAGTCACTTTTGATGCAAAAAAATAACCTTTAGTCCAAAACAAGGAATAATTAAAAAACTAAAATTCAGAGAAAAAACAACAAAAAAACACATCATTATCACAATATCACAGCTGGACTCTATTTTGGCACATATTGAAAACAGGAGGTGTGGAATGCATACTTATGAAGCTTTTTAAATCTTACCCAAAAACTTTGAAAGTTTTTAAGAGGGAAAACAATACCAGGGAACAGAATAGCTCACAGTTAATTTGTAACTGGCCAGCTAAATATACCACATGCATTGTCTATTGTCAACCTGTTATACAGTACAATGGTACAAAGGATAAGTTCACAACACAGGTGTTGTACGTGTGTGTGCAGATACATGTCCCAACACACATCCACCTACAGCTGATAAGAGATGGAAAACCAACAGACAGACAGAACAGTAAATCTTAAATAAATATACCGTCAGGGGGAAGTGTAATTCTCTCAATCACCTTATGTGTTGTATATATATATATATCTCTAAAGACAAAGAAGTACAATTTCTACAGCACAAGTGACCTCACACTTTCATCGGATGTTGAGCATACAAGAGGCCAGCTGGCTGGGGATGAGATGTAGATGATAGTGTACATTTGGTACCCGACTTAGGACCAGTTGACAGTGACACATGACTGTCTCCTGATGTACCCAGCATTCACCAGACACCTGTAATCAGCCAACATCTGATACACCTGATAATACCTGGATATGCCCTACAGGGGTCAAAAAGTAGCCGTATAAAAGTAGGGCAAGGAGAGATAACACTAGATCTAGTCACCTACCATCTACCACGAAGGCAAGGCTTTACTCATCTAACAATGGTTGGCTGAAACATTTAAAATAGACTGTCAATACATATCAACTGAAACAAAGGTACAAAGCAGTAAACCTTGCTTTGTGAGTTGTTTTGAAACAACTGATTACAACAACTATATGCCCTGCATGCCATGCATGTACAAAATGACCTAATCCCAACTACAATGACCTTGACCTTTGATATTAACACAAGTTCCAAGTTGCAATGTCCTAATCTAGACATTGAGGTGATACAGGCAATGACAGGAATGATTGATGGACAGAATCAAAACAACAAATCTCAATGAGAATGCTACAATTATATTTGATGGATTGGTAGTCTTTATTTAATGGTCTATCAAGCAGTCCTTATGATAAAACAAGAGGCCCAATGGGCCTGCATCGCTCACCTGGCATAAAACCCACACTTGTAACCTTAAAAGTGATCTAAAATAAAGCTACAGGCAAAATATCAGTATTTATGATTAAAATTCGTTCAAAAGACCCTGTTATTTTTTTTTTAAACATTTCACCCCTGTGATTGAAAGTCGAACAAAGTCATTATGTTGAACACATTGTATAGGCTTTCATCTCAGGATGCAACTTGCAAAGTATAAACATCCTGGGACCCATGGTTATTCATAAGAGGTTGTTTAAAGATTTTAAACAAATTTGACCCCTGTGACCTTGAATATAA
>NW_018405739.1:1386700-1416455 GCF_002113885.1 Mizuhopecten yessoensis
GGCATTTTGGTTATTCAGAAGAAGTTATTTAAAGGTTTTTTAAGACAATTGACCCCTGTGACCTTGAATATAATTGAAGGTCATTCATTTGAACAAACTTGGTAGCCCTTCACCCTAGCATACTACTGACCAAATATCATCTCCCTGGGCAGTTTGGTTATGAAGAAGTTGTTTAAAGTTTTTAACATATTTGACCCCTGTGACCTTGAAAATAGATGAAGGTCATTTATTTGAACAAACTTGGTAGCCCTTCATCCCAGTTTGCTTCTGGCCAGATATCATCACCCTAGGCCTTTCGGTTATTAAGAAGAAGCCGTTTAAAGTAAAATATTGACGCCGGACGACGGACGGACGACGAACGGACAGACCGACGGACGGAGGCATAAGCTCACTTGGCACTTCGTGCCAGGTGAGCTAATGAGAGTTGTGACAGGAGAGACAGAGACAAAGAAGAAATTACTGGAATGGGAAAAATATCTCTTATCACTAACAGATACTAGTACTGTAGCAACAAGCCTTCCTGCCCTGTATACCTGTTATCACAATGAGAGCCCTCCTCCCTTTATACCTGTAATCACAATGAAAGTCCTCCTTCCCTGTATACCTGTAATCACAATGAAAGTCCTCCTTCCCTGTATACCTGTCATCACAATGAAAGCCCACCTTTCCTGTATACCTGTCATCACAATGAAAACCCACCTTTCCTGTATACCTGTCATCACAATGAAAGCCTACCTTTCCTGTATACCTGTCATCACAATGAAAGCCCTCCTGCCCGGTATACCTGTCATCACAATGAAAGCCTACCTTTCCTGTATACCTGTCATCACAATGAAAACCCACCTTTCCTGTATACCTGTCATCACAATGAAAACCCACCTTTCCTGTATACCTGTCATCACAATGAAAACCCACCTTTCCTGTATACCTGTCATCACAATGAAAGCCTACCTTTCCTGTATACCTGTCATCACAATGAAAGCCCTCCTTCCCTGTATACATGTATTCTTAACAAAAACCCTTCGGCCCGGTATACCTGTAATCACAATGAAAGTCCTTCTTCCCTGTATACCTGTCATCTCAATGAAAGCCCTCCTGCCCAGTATACCTGTCATCACAATGAAAGCCCATCTTCCCTGTATACATGTATTCTTAACAAAAAAACTTCGGCCCGGTATACCTGTCATCACAATGAAAGCCCTCCTTCACTGTATACCTGTCATCACAATGAAAGTCCTTCTTCCCTGTATACCTGTAATCACAATGAAAGCCTGTCTTTCCTGTATACCTGTAATCACAAAGAAAGTCCTCCTTCCCTGTATACCTGACATCACAATAAAAACCAACCTTCCCTGTATACTAGGCCTGTCATCACAATGAAAGCCCTCCTTCCCTGTATACCTGTAATTACAATGAAAGCCCTCCTTCCCTGTATACCTGTAATCACAATGAAAGTCCTCCTTCCCTGTATACCTTTAATCCCAATGAGAGTCCTCCTTCCCTGTATACCTGTAATCACAATGAAAGTCCTCCTTTCCTGTATACCTGTAATCACAATGTTAGTCCTCCTTCCCTGTATACCTATTATCACAATGAAAGCCCTCCTTCCCTGTATACCTGTCATCACAATGAAAGCCCTCCTTCCCTGTATACCTATTATCACAATGAAAGCCCTCCTTCCCTGTATACCTATTATCACAATGAAAGCCCTCCTTCCCTGTATACCTATTATCACAATGAAAGCCCTCCTTCCCTGTATACCTATTATCACAATGAAAGCCCTCCTTCCCTGTATACCTATTATCACAATGAAAGCCCTCCTTCCCTGTATACCTATTATCACAATGAAAGCCCTCCTTCCCTGTATACCTATTATCACAATGAAAGCCCTCCTTCCCTGTATACCTATTATCACAATGAAAGCCCTCCTTCCCTGTATACCTATTATCACAATGAAAGCCCTCCTTCCCTGTATACCTATTATCACAATGAAAGCCCTCCTTCCCTGTATACCTATTATCACAATGAAAGCCCTCCTTCCCTGTATACCTATTATCACAATGAAAGCCCTCCTTCCCTGTATACCTATTATCACAATGAAAGCCCTCCTTCCCTGTATACCTATTATCACAATGAAAGCCCTCCTTCCCTGTATACCTATTATCACAATGAAAGCCCTCCTTCCCTGTATACCTATTATCACAATGAAAGCCCTCCTTCCCTGTATACCTATTATCACAATGAAAGCCCTCCTTCCCTGTATACCTATTATCACAATGAAAGCCCTCCTTCCCTGTATACCTATTATCACAATGAAAGCCCTCCTTCCCTGTATACCTATTATCACAATGAAAGCCCTCCTTCCCTGTATACCTATTATCACAATGAAAGCCCTCCTTCCCTGTATACCTATTATCACAATGAAAGCCCTCCTTCCCTGTATACCTATTATCACAATGAAAGCCCTCCTTCCCTGTATACCTATTATCACAATGAAAGCCCTCCTTCCCTGTATACCTATTATCACAATGAAAGCCCTCCTTCCCTGTATACCTATTATCACAATGAAAGCCCTCCTTCCCTGTATACCTATTATCACAATGAAAGCCCTCCTTCCCTGTATACCTATTATCACAATGAAAGCCCTCCTTCCCTGTATACCTATTATCACAATGAAAGCCCTCCTTCCCTGTATACCTATTATCACAATGAAAGCCCTCCTTCCCTGTATACCTATTATCACAATGAAAGCCCTCCTTCCCTGTATACCTATTATCACAATGAAAGCCCTCCTTCCCTGTATACCTATTATCACAATGAAAGCCCTCCTTCCCTGTATACCTATTATCACAATGAAAGCCCTCCTTCCCTGTATACCTATTATCACAATGAAAGCCCTCCTTCCCTGTATACCTATTATCACAATGAAAGCCCTCCTTCCCTGTATACCTATTATCACAATGAAAGCCCTCCTTCCCTGTATACCTATTATCACAATGAAAGCCCTCCTTCCCTGTATACCTATTATCACAATGAAAGCCCTCCTTCCCTGTATACCTATTATCACAATGAAAGCCCTCCTTCCCTGTATACCTATTATCACAATGAAAGCCCTCCTTCCCTGTATACCTATTATCACAATGAAAGCCCTCCTTCCCTGTATACCTATTATCACAATGAAAGCCCTCCTTCCCTGTATACCTATTATCACAATGAAAGCCCTCCTTCCCTGTATACCTATTATCACAATGAAAGCCCTCCTTCCCTGTATACCTATTATCACAATGAAAGCCCTCCTTCCCTGTATACCTGTTATCACAATGAAAGCCCTCCTTCCCTGTATACCTATTATCACAATGAAAGCCCTCCTTCCCTGTATACCTATTATCACAATGAAAGCCCTCCTTCCCTGTATACCTATTATCACAATGAAAGCCCTCCTTCCCTGTATACCTGTTATCACAATGAAAGCCCTCCTTCCCTGTATACCTGTCATCACAATGAAAGCCCTCCTTCCCTGTATACCTGTCATCACAATGAAAGCCCTCCTTCCCTGTATACCTGTCATCACAATGAAAGCCCTCCTTCCCTGTATACCTGTCATCACAATGAAAGCCCTCCTTCCCTGTATACCTGTCATCACAATGAAAGCCCTCCTTCCCTGTATACCTGTCATCACAATGAAAGCCCTCCTTCCCTGTATACCTGTCATCACAATGAAAGCCCTCCTTCCCTGTATACCTGTCATCACAATGAAAGCCCTCCTTCCCTGTATACCTGTCATCACAATGAAAGCCCTCCTTCCCTGTATACTTGTAAGATATATACTGTAGTAATGGTGCAGTATGCCAGGACTGATTCACATTACCTTGTTGTCCAACAATAAACTTCATTGACATGCAATGATGATGGATTGATAGATGTGTGGGATTAGTCTCGGTCATAGGTCTGACATACCAAACAAACCACTGACATTCTCACACACATAGGACTAGTACCAGATAGTTTGTATAAAGCAGCCTTAGGTTGGTCTCATTTTACCACAAAAATACCCTGGTCCTGAACACAGTAGCTTCAACAGTTAGGGCAAAGACTATAACAAAAACCTTGATACAACAGCAGCAGGCAAAGCTCAGACGTATCAAACACCTTCATATTAGTCATAGGCAGGCTCACCAATATCACACACCCAGATATAACAGTTATAAAGGCAGGCTCACCTATATCTATATCACACACCCAGATATAACAGTTATATAGGCAGGCTCACCTATATCACACACCCAGATATAACAGTTATATAGGCAGGCTCACCTATATCACACACCCAGATATAACAGTTATATAGGCAGGCTCACCTATATCACACACCCAGATATAACAGTTATATAGGCAGGCTCACCTATATCACACACCCAAATATAACAGTTATAAAGGCATGCTCACCTATATCACACACCAGGATATAACAGTTATATAGGCATGCTCACCTATATCACACACCAGAATATAACAGTTATATAGGCAGGGTCACCTTTATCACACACCAATATATAACAGTTATAAAGGCAGGCTGGCCTATATCTATATCACACACCCAGATATAACAGTTATATAGGCAGGCTCACCTATATCACACACCCAGATATAACAGTTATATAGACAGGCTCACCTATATCACACACCCGGATATAACAGTTATATAGGCAGGCTCACCTATATCACACACCCAAATATAACAGTTATATAGGCAGGCTCACCAAAATCGCACACACAGATATAACAGTTATATAGGCAGGCTCACCTATATCACACACCCAGATATAACAGTCATAGGCAGGCCCACCTATATCACACACCCTGATATAACAGTAATAGGCAGACCCACAAATATCACACACCCTGATATAACAGTCTTAGGCAGGCCCACCTATATCATACACCCTGATATAACAGTAATAGGCAGGCCCACAAATATCACACACCCTGATATAACAGTAATAGGCAGACCCANCGCCAAATATCATTACCCTAGCCCTTTTGGTTACTGAGGAGAAGTTGTTTAAAGTAAAAAGTTGACGCNTAGTAATAGGCAGACCCACAAAAATCACACACCCTGATACAAGTTATAAGCATGCCTCACCTAAACCAAAAATCTTGACATAACACTCATAGGCATACCTCACCTAAACCGAACCCCTTGATATATAACAAAAATAGGCAGACCTCACCTTAACCAAACATTGGTATTTTGTACCAGGGGGGCATTATATATAGAAATGCAATAAGGGTATCATTACCTTATAGATGTAAAACATTCACTCCAAATTGTTTTTATCCATTTTTCATTGACAACAAGAAACCGCACCGTAATACCCTTAATATTTTTTTCTAGTTAACGAATTGAAAATCAGAAGTATTTTTTTTATACCATATCTCAAAGTCAAAATAGTGAAAATAAATATAAAATTGTGAGTTTCATGTGAAAGTTCTGAATATAAAAAATGTTATTGTAACCTATATCACATAAAATTCATCTATATAATTTCCTTCAGATAAGATATCATTTTGTGTTTGCGTGATGATGGGTCATCCCTCTAGAACATTCACATGCTGAACAGGATCCTGCACGATCCCATGACCTCTGACAATTTATAAACATCATGACTGATAAAACAACATCCGATGTATTAATTACTCAATAAGGAATGACCAGCAACCAGACATGACATGTTGTTAATTATAAGAAAACCTTATCAAACCTAAAACAACCGGTCTGTGTAGATACTCATATAAATAAATACTGTTTTCCTGTATAAAGGGCCAGGCAGTGGAAAAGATAATGTCTCTTGTTAATATGGTCATAAATTGGTGTTTCTCAGAGCCACACGATGTCCCCACTATCAGTGAGTGAGCAGTTTCCTGTTTAAAATTATCAAGTACATGTATGTAACTTAACAACTCGGAAGTGTAACCTCTCTCACAAACAAAATTATAAAAAAAAAGAGTGCGGCGACTTTTGATACGTACAATAGTGACCTTTACACTTCATGAAATGGTTTATCACATAAGTAGGATGATGTTATATATAAAGTTTCATTAAACATGCCTTAATTGTAAATGCATCTGTAGTTGGGAAGAATATAGCTTAGACAATAAGAGTTGTTTTAGTTATGCTTTAATTATAACTGTGTACTTTTGACATCATAGGGATTAAAAATTTTAAACTGCTCATCTGTTAATGCAGGCAATATCATTAGTAATTTAACAGGTGCTAATTTTGATTTGCTTTTACAGTATGCAGGACACTGGCATTGCTAATCAGACCATGGTCCCAATTGTAGGATAAAAATTAACTTAAATGAATATAATAGTCCTTTAATACCTCGGCAATCTACATGGATAAATACCACAGCTCTTTATTCCATGGTCTTGACAAGCCATTGGACAGATTTCCAATCTACATGAAACATCATGGCTCGCTATTTCAGGCCCTTAACAAGCCATTGGACAGATTTCTAACCTACATGAAATATCATGTCTCTCTATTTCATGGTCTTAACAAGCCATTGGACAGATTTCCAATCTACATGAAATATCATGTCTCTCTATAGCTATTTCATGGTCTTAACAAGCCATTTGACAGATTTCTAACCTACATGAAATATCATGTCTCTCTATTTCATGGCCTTAACATGTACAAGGCATTGGACAGATTTCCAATCTACATGAAATATCATGGCTCCCTATTTCATGGCCTTAACAAGCCATTGGACAGATTTCCAATCTACATGAAACATCATGGATCGCTATTTCATGGCCTTAACATGTACAAGCCATTTGACAGATTTCCAATCTACATGAAATATCATGGCTCCCTATTTCATGGCCTTAACATGTACAAGCCATTGGACAGATTTCCAATCTACATGAAATATCATGGCTCGCTATTTCATGGCCTTAACATGTACAAGCCATTGGACAGATTTCCAATCTACATGAAACATCATGGATCGCTATTTCATGGCCTTAACATGTACAAGCCATTTGACAGATTTCCAATCTACATGAAATATCATGGCTCCCTATTTCATGGCCTTAACATGTACAAGCCATTGGACAGATTTCCAATCTACATGAAACATCATGGCTCGCTATTTCATGTCCTTAACATGTACAAGCCATTGGACAGATTTCCAATCTACATGAAATATCATGTCTCTCTATCTCATGGTCTTAACAAGCCATTGGACAGATTTCCAATCTACATGAAATATCATGTCTCGCTATTTAATGGTCTTAACAAGCCATTGGACAGATTTCTAACCTACATGAAATATCATGGCTCGCTATTTCATGGTCTTAACAAGCCATTGGACAGATTTCTAACCTACATGAAATATCATGTCTCTCTATTTCATGGCCTTAACATGTACAAGCCATTTGACAGATTTCCAATCTACATGAAATATCATGGCTCGCTATTTCATGGTCTTAACAAGCCATTTGACAGATTTCTAACCTACATGAAATATCATGTCTCTCTATTTCATGGCCTTAACATGTACAAGGCATTGGACAGATTTCCAATCTACATGAAATATCATGTCTCTCTATCTCATGGTCTTAACAAGCCATTGGACAGATTTCCAATCTACATGAAACATCATGGCTCGCTATTTCATGTCCTTAACATGTACAAGCCATTGGACAGATTTCCAATCTACATGAAATATCATGGCTCCCTATTTCATGGCCTTAACAAGCCATTGGACAGATTTCCAATATACATGAAATATCATGTCTCTCTATTTCATGGCCTTAACATGTACAAGGCATTGGACAGATTTCCAATCTACATGAAATATCATGGCTCCCTATTTCATGGCCTTAACAAGCCATTGGACAGATTTCCAATATACATGAAATATCATGTCTCTCTATTTCATGGCCTTAACATGTACAAGGCATTGGACAGATTTCCAATCTACATGAAATATCATGGCTCGCTATTTCATGGTCTTAACAAGCCATTGGACAGATTTCATCCTGTGACGTTAACTTATTTTATGGTCAACCATTTGAACAAAGTTGACAGCCCTTTAACCCAGTATGCCAATTCAAGTTCAAGGTCACAGCAATAGGTCAATGGTCCAATCATTGCAGTGATAATAAGGATACTACCTAATGAACTGCGTATAGCTTTATATGACAGAACTCTCTATGTTGAGTACCATTTAAGATCTGTACATTCCCTTAAGGTCAGGGTCACAGCAAAAGGTCAAAAGTCAAGTTGCTGTAAAGTGTGTCCTGCCTTAACATTTGAATTGTTGAGCACTTGTTAAAACTTGATAGATTTGTGTATTAGGCCTTACAGGTACATGCATGTTGCATATTATACACAGTTCTGTGTGGCCAAGGTCAATGTTACAGAAAACTTCATACATTCATAGTGTTTGTACTTATCAAGTTACCTGCAAGATCAAATGCTCAGCTGGAAGAATAGCTTTAAATTTATGAGATGTGTCTGATATGGCACATTGTGTTTTATGATAATACTGAAATTTATGGAGATCCATAAAATAATGTTAAGCAGTTCAGCTGTTCTGATCTGCATAAACATGGAAACAATTTGATCTTTGCTTTGACCTCTAACAATGATTTTGATGTTAAGGATATGGACCCGTGTATTGTTTACTTAGGAAGTATGTAACACACTGGTCAATCGTATTACACACATATAAGAAATTTAATCAAATAATGTTCAGAAATGTATGATAAAGTATATTGCATCATGATGGATCAAGGTATCAATATAAAGTTGGTCATATAAGGTCATGGTCCAAGGGAGGATTCATGCATCCTTGTGTTAATGAGAACAAGCACCTGTCGGTATAGGAGGTCAATACACTGATAGGTAATTATGATCTCCTGTTGAGTCAGACTATGACAGTCGCTAGCAATCTGACATGATGACAGGAAAAATAATAACACTTCCCCTGAGGCAGTCATCCCCGCCCCTGTGTACATGTTAATTACTGGGGAGGTTAGACCTGTCCAAATACCTGTTATCTGGACATGTAATGGGAGTGTTGTACATCACTACATGTCACAGGGCACTCCCACCCGTGAAATTCTACAGACAGCATGCTTATTAGGTTGTAGTGATGGGACATGAAATGTAATGCCATGATAAGGAAACTGGTAGATGTCTTAAGATTCTGATAACACACCAACCAGTACGGTAGATATCACTAGGTTCTGACAACACACCATTCAGTACGGTAGATATCACTAGGTTCTGATAACACACCAACCAGTATGGTAGAAATCACTAGGTTCTGATAACACACCAACCAGTACGGCAGATATCACTAGGTCCTGATAACACACCATTCAGTACGGTAGATATCACTAGGTTCTGATAACCCACCAACCAGTACGGTAGATATCACTAGGTTCTGATAACATACCAACCTGCAGTATGGTAGATATCACTAGGTTCTGATAACAAACCAACCAGTACGGTAGATATCACTAGGTTCTGATAACACTTACCAGTACGATAGATATCACTAGGTTCTGATAACACTTACCAGTACGGTAGATATCACTAGGTTCTGACATCCACTAGCCAGTCAGCTATTAATCACAGATGTTGGTACTAAAGCCAGGAAAGTAAATCTCATTATATCCGGGACACAGGTTTGGGACTTTCAAAACTTAGGAACCTTTACAGTAAGTGTTTCATATATGACGAAATCCTAAGTAGTCAAACTGGTTAAGTGATGGTTAGCCAGGCATGTAAATATGTGGTAATGCTAATCTTCCAAAAAAATCAATCTCACTGACGTCACATCAGTAGGAAATAGAACACTAACTGTGACACGCCTCAATGAAAACTGATTATTCAGCATAACAATCAATACATTTACTCTTGTTTTGACTTCTAGACATCCAGTATTAGAAACTATCATCAGTTTCAGTGCCTGCATTCCACTACCAGTATTGAATAATGACTTTATACTTAACACATATCCTTATTAAACAGTAGAAGGTAACAATCACAACAGCATGAGGATAGGTTGCTTCAATTTATTAAGTATCTGTCGACCGGTTTCGCCCTTTGGTGGGCTTCTTCAGGAAGGATAAAGGACCCTCAGATCCACCCAGGTAACAACGAACGCGTTGGCTCTACTCCCTGCACCTCTCCTTATTAAACATATACAGCAGCACTTCCTCACCCTGTTTTTCTGTAATCAATTCATGATGAGGACTTGGAAGAATTTTCACTTCTTGTTTAAGATTTTTATTGCAGTAAAAATATGTGATTTTACACATCATAAATATGAATTCATTCACAGAATTTCATCATTTTTTTGTAGGTGAATAACGAAGTGCTCGTTTGAGCCAGCTATTGCATGTACAACAAAAATCAATCTAAAGCCGCCTAGTAAAATGTAAATCAGCCGATATAATTAATCAGAAATTGATCAGTTGTTACAAACCAAAAATAACCAATCAATGATGATGAAAATCTTTACCAATTCCAACACTACGCGTGACATCATATCATGTATCAACTTGATAAAGTCATTAAGAGATACTGTTACTTCAATCATATAGTTTGAATGTAATGAATAATAAGCTTTATGACCTACTCATAGCTCTCAAACCCCCTCATTAGGAGGGAGACTCCCTCATTTTGACCAAAATTTACCAATCTCCCTCAAAACTCCCTCATTCAAGTCCAAACTCACACAAACTCAAAATCTAAATTCTGTGGTCAAATGATCTCCTAGTTACTGCAGGGTGTGTTTAATGATCATAACAGGTGAGTCTGAATATATTGTCAAATTGATAGATACGATCATACTAGTTAATTCTTGATTCGTTATTAGCTGTCGGTATATATATACTGCGTCATTTTACTTGTATTTTATATATACGTGTTTCTTTGTCATACAGAAATTACGAGTACACGTAATAACCTCGGATAATTCCGTACGACTTCAAATGGCCCTGTTCCACAAATAGGTACAGTTTTCTATTTTAAACTTATAGTAATGTATTGATGAATGTATTTTATTGTACTCTTTGTATATTTATTAAGTAACCTCCGTACCAATAAATACTGAGCTAAGATAAGATTTACATCATATGTTCAATATTACATGTGTATAAATATCAGTAAATATAATGTAAATCTAGATGTAATATAACTTTTATAACTTATAGAACTATAATCTTACATGTAACATTTCAAGATAACTTCTTGTAAATTCAGTGTGCTACATGTATATGTGCGTTATGAATGAGTTGTAGATCCCATACATATATCTGAAATGTAATTATTATATGATTGCAGGGTTTAATCATTTATGTCTAAGGAATGGGAACTACGCACAATAAATCGTGAAGAACTCTCACAGTGTTTGTTGATGTTTATCTACAAAATTCACCACTGCTACAAAATGAATGCTTTTTGGAGTTTTTTTGATACATACATGTACAATGGGAAAGATAAATTGAGCAAAGAAGTTATAGTCATGTTTCACACACTTTTTCACTCATTGGAAAAGTGGAATGAATGGGATCTGCCTCAATGGAGGTTTCAGAGATTGACACCTATGCAGGCTTCTGGTATTTCATAAGACAACAATTAAAAACTTCACTGCATGACACCTTAAAAACATCACATTTTTTAATGGTTCATATATTGCCATCAACAATTTAGATCACTTTGTACAGCTTTGCTTTTTCCTGCTAGAATCAACAGAGTTATCTCCCTTCACCCCACTTATCAGCTGATATATTTATATAAGTCGGACTAGTACTAAACGACTCGTTAAACTGTTAACAATTTTGTGAAGCCAATGGTTACATCCATCATTTTGTTTTAATTTGAATCATGATTTAACATCTGAATCAGCCTCTAGACATCTTGTGAAATTCCTTTTTCTGATTTCCCCTTGTGATACTGTTATAAGGACATTATCAACATGAATATATATGTCTCTTATCTATTTATCTGTGGATGATTCTATACAGAAGAAATGACTTGCCAGCAGGGCCCTGGTGTTATAGTAAACTAATGCCATTCTTATCCATCTATCTTTTTCCATTGTTAAACTAACAATCCGTGTATACAGGAACTGTATAAGTTATAAATAAATCATTAGTTAGGATTGTAAACTGGACAAATTTCAGTCTTCAGTCACTTGAAAAATCTTCCGATCAAGTAACCGGTTAGTTGGTCTATTTGTTAATGAAATAATATATGATAATAACTACAGTGTATCTTCAGCAAACATACTTTCAAAACGTATTACATATTAGCCCGATAGTTCAATCACCTATTTCAAGCCTTCAACCACAAACAGGAAATACATGTTACCTCAATTAACATACTTTTATGAACAACATCGGGCAGAATAAAAAAATAAATATGTACTTAAAAGCATGTTCTATCTTGCAAAGTTGGCATTGCACATCTTTGCATTGCGGCTCCGTTTAAAAATATATTTGGGCTTTTTATGCAGTTGTCAGCATCTCTTTGTTAATCTTTACTGAAGAGTACAAAAACATCACTAACAGGTCAGTCTGAAAACTCTCTAGCTTGGACACATCATAAAGTTGGTATGAGAAAATAAAAATGTGTCTTCCCTATGAGAAAGTGGGCAATAAGAGGGTCAGACAGGAAGGCAAGATTTTATATCTACAACATTGTTTAGTATGAATAACAAACTAACCTGAGCTGTTGTTTCTTCCTCCTGAGGACATTGGCCAGCTGTAAGCTGTCTGACCCAGCACCTAGTCGCCTGTACTTGGTCCAGTTGGTCACACCCTCACGCTGCCTCTGTAGCGACCGCAGTACAGCGGTCAGGTTGTACATTACAGTGTCATTATCTTAAAATAG
This sequence comes from Mizuhopecten yessoensis, assembly GCF_002113885.1. Classification (NCBI taxonomy): domain Eukaryota; kingdom Metazoa; phylum Mollusca; class Bivalvia; order Pectinida; family Pectinidae; genus Mizuhopecten; species Mizuhopecten yessoensis. Next base: position 1,399,620 of record NW_018405739.1, read on the forward strand.
AGTAAAAGAAACCAACATTAAAATTACTTGGCATAAAAAAAATCCTTGCATTTCTTTCTATTACTAGAGCAATTTAACCAGTCACCACTTTTATTTAATATTGCAGTAATAATAGTTGAGAGTTGTCAATTAGTACAATCATGTATGTCGTAGAACAAGTTCCATAGGGGACTAATAGTCTAGTATATGTAGGTGTGGGGATTATGGAAATCATACACTCAAGGATAGAACTTACACGTACATGTACTTCATACACAAAATAAAGAATGCTTTCCTTGCTAGCCTCTCAGCTATAATGAGATATCACTATAAAATGTGACATACTTTCTTTTTTTTGTAATTTTTTTTTCACAATATGAAGATCATGGTGATCAAGATATCCTACACCCCAATGTGACACGTTTCCTACAAGGGATGACCACAGGTACGAGAGAATATGGTATCATATCTAATCTCTTATTGTAAAAAATGTAGCAAACCAAAGTCCAAGTTACAAATATAATTATCCATATCTGGCAAAGCAATTGCTGTAATATCGCAAATTTCATTGATAAACCTGTATTTACCTTCCTAGGAAAAGACAGCTCACAACCGCTATTACCAGGTATTCTGAAAACCTCATCATCACTTCGTGCAGTGTAACCAGGGTCACATCATCAATTTTGCTGATGACACAGTGCATTGGGTTCACCATTAAAATTTATTTAATGACCATTTAAAATTATTCATTCATCTAATGACCTAAAATTTATCTTTAATGGTAGGAATGAGTGTGAGAAAATAGTATAATCAACTACTCTTGTGTGATGCAGACGAAAAATCTGAACCCTCAGAATAAGATTTTTGAAGTTTAGCACTTGGCAAAGTCTTGTGCTCAATTTAAAATAAGAGATCCCAGAAGGATCTTGGCTTTCACCATTGTACCATCTCATTGGTTTATGTCAGTTTGATCATTTCTCTTCTTTTCTTTTATCTGTTTGATCAAGCCATGTAAACAGTAAATGCACTGTTTCATGTATTTACTAGTACAGTTCTTTAAATGTTAAGAGAAATAGATTTAATCACTACAATATCAGAAAGATCTCATTAGTACTTCCTGTGGTCATCTTGTTTTTATGATCACTCTCCAAAGTAAACATGCACAACTACAGACCAAGGGGAACCTACGTATCAAAATTGAATAAGATCCCTCCGAAACTTCATGAGAAAAAACGATAGCAAACATTCAGTGTCAAAATCCAAGATGGCTGTCTGTCGGCCATTTTGTTAACCTGATCAGTCTCAAAAGTTAACATGCACAACTACAGACCAAGGGGATTCTTCATATCAAATTTGAGAAAGATCCCTCCTGGACTTTCTGAGAAATAGCGATAACAAGAATTGTTTAAGGATGGACAACGGACGAACCACGGACGAAGGGTGATTTAAATAGCCCACCATCATCAGGTGATGGTGGGCTAAAAATCTTATCCTTTGGTTGAAATTTTCTGTCAACATCACACAGGAATGAAGATTCTATGGTGCTATATCTTAAGACTAGAAATATATATGCTGGTCTAGTATTCTTGTATTCAAGGAGAGAGGAGGAAACAGAGATGCAATTTACATTATAGAATAACACATATACTATCATCTGACTTACAGGGATAAAGTTGAAGGCTGAGTCTGATGTAGTGTAAGGCATCTTTATAATTTTGACACCGTGACTTGGCTACCCCTAAATGGTTGTAAACCTGGGCAGCTGTATGTCTGATAGACAGCAATGGACAGCCTCCACTGTGGGGTGAAGAGCGACAGGGGACTGCAGTGCCATCCGAGTCGATTCTTTTTCTTTTGCTATAAGGTTGTGAGCCAGCATCAGTATCCTGTGAGGACAGAGTATTACTGTCTATGGTTAAGGATGACAGGGGTTCTAATGACCTGAAACAGGAAAACAACAACAGAAACATGTATTACAGCCAAGGATGACAGGGGTTCTAATGACCTGAATCAGGGAAACAACAACAGCAACATGTATTACAGGCAAGGGTGACAGGGGTTCTAATGACCTGAAACAGAGAAACAACAACAGCAACATGTATTACAGACAAGGTTGACAGGGGTTCTAATGACCTGAATTAGGGAAACAACAACAGCAACATGTATTACAGACAAGGTTGACAGCGGCTCTAATGACCTGAAACAGGAAAACAACAACAGCAACATGTATAACAGCCAAGGATGACAGGGGTTCTAATGACCTGAAACAGGAAAACAACAACAGCATCATGTATTACAGGCAAGGTTGACAGCGGTTCTAATGACCTGAAACAGGAAAACAACAACAGCAACATGTATTACAGACAAGGTTGACAGGGGTTCTAATGACCTGAAACAGGAAAACAACAACAGCAACATGTATTACAGACAAGGTTGACAGGGGTTCTAATGACCTGAAACAGGAAAACAACAACAGCAACATGTATTACAGACAAGGTTGACAGGGGTTCTAATGACCTGAAACAGGAAAACAACAACAGCAACATGTATTACAGACAAGGTTGACAGGGGTTCTAATGACCTGAAACAGGAAAACAACAACAGCAACATGTATTACAGACAAGGTTGACAGGGGTTCTAATGACCTGAAACAGGAAAACAACAACAGCAACATGTATTACAGACAAGGTTGACAGGGGTTCTAATGACCTGAAACAGGAAAACAACAACAGCAACATGTATTACAGACAAGGTTGACAGGGGTTCTAATGACCTGAAACAGGAAAACAACAACAGCAACGTGTATTACAGACAAGGTTGACAGGGGTTCTAATGACCTGAAACAGTAAAACAACAACAGCAACATGTATTACAGACAAGGATGACAGGGGTTCTAATGACCTGAAACAGGAAAACAACAACAGCAACATGTATTACAGACAAGGTTGACAGGGGTTCTAATGACCTGAAACAGGAAAACAACAACAGCAACATGTATTACAGACAAGGTTGACAGGGGTTCTAATGACCTGAAACAGTAAAACAACAACAGCAACATGTATTACAGACAAGGTTGACAGGGGTTTTAATGACCTTAAACAGGGAAACAACAACAGCAACGTGTATTACAGGGGGAAAGTAACTTCTGATATGGTAAGGATACATAAGTCTTGTTGGAAGCCTGATCAAGGACATATAATGTAGTCCTCTGTTATGAAGTGACAATGTAAAATAATAATAATGACCACTTTATTAAAAAAGTTAAGTCATCAAAAAGTGTATTTTGTATTTGGTTGGTTGACGGGTTTTTCGCCTACATGATTCCACTCATGCAGGTTTCATCTCACTGACGGAAGTTGGTGTTCTGCTGGCATTTTTTTGTATTTGCATTTTTCAGTCTTTTGTAGATTTTCATTAGAATCTGCTTAATGCCAAGTTATTGAAACATCAATAAATATTACCTAAATATAGTCTGTTAATAGTTTTCTCATAGTTTCAACCATCTTACCCCAACATACAATTATTACTTGCGACATTATTTTTTAAATATTGATTATAATGACAGGAAATCCTGCATGTGACCCTTACCTCTCCAGACAGTTGGTAGCACTGTCTAACTGTCCCATATGTATTAGAGCATCTGCTTTATACAACATACTCCTGGTGTCCTCTTTGGCAATAGTGGCAGATAACTCTCCACTATGCGACCTTAGCCTCTTCCTCTGTTGTGACCCAGACACAACTGATGGTACATTTAGGGACTGGGCACCATGACTACAAGTCTGTGAACTTAAAATTGACTGGTCTTGTGATTGGTCACTATGGTAACCAGAGAGACCTTGAGATGGAGCATCACACGACAGTACTTTATCACAGACAAGGACACAATCAGTGTACTGCTTGGCCCGGAGTAAGGAGTACTCAGCTTCCTGATACATCTGTAGTACTGAGGGGAGTCTCACCTCACTGCTGCCTCCAGTCTGTACCAATAAAGTCACACATTAAATCACAGAAAAACATTTGTCTGATCAGGTATGTTGTATCTAACAACTTTGATGATTAAGCTGCAGGAATTTATTACTACACTGCGATTTTCTAGCAAATTGTAGATAATTTTAGTCACATCATAACCTTAATTAGCAATTTGATTTCTAAACTTCCCCTTACCTTAAAATTTTCGACGTGGTGCAAGCAACTCAGTACATCAAGGTATCTCTGATAGGCTGCATCAAATCTGAAAACCAGTCAATGTTCAAAGTACTGAACTATGTGATATCTGGGATTTCATCTGTAGCCAGTAGCTGGTGAAATTACTCTCCTACTACAAACTATTTCACTAGCTATTTTCATGAATAAAAGAAGATTACCAGGTAGTATTGAGGCGTTACAAGATTTACTGAAATTAACTGCCTACTTTGTGTTGGATACCTTTACTTCAAATCATATTGTAAACCTGTTAAGGTTGTATAGAGACTGTCAATGATGGTACTGGTCCACCAATAAGAGACTGGAACAACTATAGCAGGAAACATCAGTGGATACTTTTTTTTGTGGTCTTACATTTACATACATTGATACATACTTCTTCAATCAAACAGTTAGTGTAAAGTTGAGTCAGTTAAGGTGTTCACATACAGCACAACAATTTAACAGATAATAATACAGAATAATTGTCAATCAATTCTTTGGCAACCTTCAGTGTCTTAGGGCGATCTACATCCAGACGGTTCATTAGCTGTCAACACATATTTGTGGAGCTGTAGACAGCGCTCAGTCAGTATATACTGGGTCTGGTCACACTAACTTGTGGAGCTGTAGACAGCGCTCAGCCAGTCTATACTGGGCCTGGTCACACTAACTTGTGGAGCTGTAGACAGCACTCAGCCAGTATATACTGGGCCTGGTCACACTTACTTGTGGAGCTGTAGACAGGGCTCAGCCAGTCTATACTGGGCCTGGTCACACTTACTTGTGGAGCTGTACACAGCGCTCAGCCAGTTTATATTGGGCCTGGTCACACTTACTTGTGGAGATGTAGACAGCGCTGAGCCAGTCTATACTTGGCCTGGTCACCCTTACTTGTGGAGCTGTAGACAGCGCTCAGTCAGTATATACTGGGTCTGGTCACTCTAACTTGTGGAGCTGTAGACAGCGCTCAGCCAGTATATACTGGGCCTGGTCACACTAACTTGTGGAGCTGAAGACAGCACTCAGACAGTATATACTGGGCCTGGTCACACTTACTTGTGGAGCTGTAGACAGCGCTGAGCCAGTCTATACTTGGCCTGGTCACACTTACTTGTGGAGCTGTAGACATCACTCAGACAGTCTTTACTGGGCCTGGTCACACTTACTTGTGGAGCTGTAGACATCACTCAGACAGTCTTTACTGGGCCTGGTCACACTTACTTGTGGAGCTGTAGACAGCGCTCAGCCAGTCTATACTGGGTCTGGTCACACTTACTTGTGGAGCTGTAGACAGCGCTCAGCCAGTCTATACTGGGCCTGAAGGAGTGTGATCTGCTGATGACCGGGACATAGACACTGATGCAGCAGAGATGGTCTTTCTTTCCGCTGCTCACTTTCTAAAGCCTTCAAAATATGTAATACTTTCATTTTTTACATGTATTGTCATTTAAATAAATGTGTCTGTATACAAATGACAATCAATTATTTAATCATACTTGATATTGGTTAATAAAATAATTTTATATATGAAATTGCATTCAGTGAGAGTTTATTAGAAAGAAATGATAGGACAGCATTTGCTTTGTGGATGAACAATTTTAAAAGATGTACAGGGAAAAATAAGGGTTGGTTGAAGCATAAACAGTTCCAGTCCTTGGTATTGTATAAAGGCGTAGGATGAAAGAAGATAGAAGAATCTGATACATGTTTTTTTAACGAGGTGAGCGAGGAGACAAACTTACAGTGATGAGGAGATTGAGGGACTCCAGCTCAGGGTCGTGTAGACCGAGACTCTGGTACTCCAGGGACAGACTGTACAGAGGCCAAAGATAGGTGAAATCCAAGGTGAGAGCCTCCTTGTACTTCTCTATAGCACAGTGATGTTTACCCTACAGCAATAGAGTAATGGGTCACAAATCCTCAAACTGATCACAATTATACTATATAGCTGATATTATTTTACTGATCTATAACTCTGTGGTTCAAAATCTAATCTGTTTACATGTATTGAGTTTCACCCTTAACAACAAAGTTGGTTCTTAATTATAAACATCTGACAATATACCTGTTTATTTTATTTTCATAATGTCATAATTACAATTTCATTACATCACTATTATGATGCCTGAACTATCTTATTCATATGTTTGATCTATATCATGTATATTAAAATATTCATTGTGTAAGCCTTATTTTTGCACATATTTTTTTCCAATTCCGAACTAAGTATAATTAACAATCCTGTGAACAGTAGTAACTATACAATATAAACTATTTCAATATACAGCATTTCTATATTTTAAAGTAAATCTGAATCATTTAGGAAGTGAACAGTGGGTACAATTTATTTACCCAGGGTCTCATTTAACTATTTCAGGCATATCTGTGATATAAGTAGTACATTTATTTATGAAATTATGGTATATATCCCTCAAGAGATAAAATGTCACATTTGATCTTTGAAGCCTCGACTGATTACAACCAAAATCTAATCAGGTGTAAAACTTGATGTTACCTTACTATGGAAAAAATATAAATTGAAATGAATCTGTAGAGAGGTTTGTGATACACAAGCTTTTAATTTCAAGAATTGGCAAGTTGGACCTCTACCTAATTCAAATCAGGTTTAGAACTGATGTCAACACATTATCTTGTAACTTTAAACTAAATCAGTTGAACAGTTCATGAAAATGTTATCCCCCCCCCCCCCCCCCCAATTTCATTAAGTGAGGGGCATATAAATACAAACCAATTTGGAGAAGCAAGCCCCTAAAAGGCTAGAATGAAGAGCCCTTAGTTTTACACTGTCTACTGATGTGTTTGAAGCTTGACTACACAGCATAATGGCATCAAGATACTGGCCGCTCTCATACTCCAGGCAAGCTATATAAAAAGACAAACACAATGCATGGGTATTGATATTTCCTTATAATGTGCTGTTAGGTATGATATCTAAGTTTGTTTAACACAACTAAGGGTTATTTAATTTGTTAAGTTTTAATTACTGTGATACACAATCAGTATTCTTTGTCAGATGCTTATTCAGTCGTCATGTGTTTTCATTCCTCCGTGCAATGATGAAGCTGAATTTTGATGACTATTGTACAATTATGGAGTCTATTCATTCATGCAGAAAAAATAGTTTGTCTATATTTCTACGTAACATTTCAGGACAGACCGACAAATGATAAAGCAAGCCTTGAAAGTATTTGTCAAGACTCGCCGTAAACCAACAACAGACCACTAGGTCCATCCCTATTTCATAATTGGTCCTCTCATGTGGCTGAAACAACCTAAAACCAAGTGTCTTTATTTGTGCTTTTTGCTATGGTACATAGATGATGCATTTAGGAATTATTAAGTGAACTTTCAGTTTGATAACACACATATTTTTCAAAATACTTACAAATTTCTCGGATTTTTTTTTAAAGATAACTGGTCGCGATCAAGTACCCTGATAGTTTCTATTTGTTTTCACAAAAAGAGTGGGGTGCACCCTTCTTAGGACATGTGCTCTTATAGGCATACTAGGTCAAATACGGTATGTACATATACCCAGGTACTGAAATTAATATGTTCATTGTAGCGGTTAAATATAATTACATTTTATCAGGAGTCTCATTCTGGTTTTTTCCCACCCTGCAAAATTAGGACTCAATACATTTTCATGAAACTATGTTAGGTTGGTTAACATACAGATACACAAGTGACGGGTTGTCTATAAAAACTTACAGGTGCCAGTGTGCCCGAAACATTTAACATATATTTTGTATGACGGTAAAAAAGGTGTCATTCAAGTCACTTACCTAACATATATTTTGTAAAAGGGTGTCATTGTAGTCACTTACCTAAAATATATAATTGGTATAAAGGTGTCATTCAAGTCACTTACCTAACACATATTTGGTAAAGGTGTCATTCAATTCACTTACCTAAAATATATTTGGTAAAGGTGTCATTCAATTCACTTACCTATACTATATTTGGTAAAGGTGTCATTCAATTCACTTACCTAACATATATTTAGTAAAGGTGTCATTCAATTAACTTACCTTAAATATATTTGGTAAAGGTGTCATTCAATTCACTTACCTAACATATATTTAGTAAAGGTGTCATTCAATTCACCTACCTATACTATATTTGGTAACGGCGTCATTCAATTCACTTACCTTACATATATTTGGTATACAGGTTTCATTCAATTCACTTACCTTACATATATTTGGTATACAGGTGTCATTCAAGTCACTTACCTAACATATATTTGGTATACAGGTGTCATTGAAGTCACTTACCTAAAATATATTTCGTATAAAGGTGTCATGTAAGTCACTTACCTAACATATATTTGGTAAAAGTGTCATTCAATTCACTTACCTAACATATATTTGGTATACAGGTGTCATTCAAATCACTTACCTAACATATATTTGGTATACAGGTGTCATTCAATTCACTTACCTAACATATATTTGGTAAAGGTGTCATTCAAGTCACTTACCTAACATATATTTGGTATACAGGTGTCATTCAAGTCACTTACCTAACATATATTTGGTATACAGGTGTCATTCAAGTCACTTACCTAACATATATTTGGTATAAGGGTGTCATTCAAGTCACTTACCTAACATATATTTGGTATAAGGGTGCAAGTGTGTCCCAATCACTTCCTGTAGGTCAAGTTTACTTTGTTCTCGCTTGTCTGGTATACAGAACATGAACATTCCACGCAGGAGACGCACTTTATCAGCTTGAGATGTTTCAGAGTCTGTGCCACAAGCTGTCTTTGATGTCAACATTAGACTGAATGGGATTTCAAACAATCCTCTGCTCTGGTCTGCCTGATAACATTTACATTACATACAACTAATATTGTCAAACTTGATAAAAGTGGTGAGATAAAAGGCAGTGTTTATCTTAGGATTGTCTGTACTATATACTGTATATCATTGTGGGCTTCTTACTGCAATGCTTATTTCTAGAAACAATAGCCAGTTGTGTCTTAAAATAAAAAGTGTTTCAGGTTTACATACCGAATCTGATCTTACTGATCATAATGTTCTGCTAACTCAAAAGTTTTTGATTCACATTTAAATAAAAAAGAAATATACTAATAACAGGAAATGTCCCAAATCCCATTTTTAAACAAATGTTATCAAGTTTCACCAATTATACTGACATGTTGGGATAAAAAGTAAAACATCCTTTAAACAATATAATTAGTCAGAAAGACATTTTATGTTTATGGTAGACGAATAATATAAAGGTGTACTTGAAAGAAAATATTACCAGGTAAATATACCGACCTCCACAGAGTCCAGAAAATACAGAGGACAAGATGAAAGGCAAGACATTGCCTTGGAGATGTCACCAGTCACTCTCATCAGGACAGACCAGATACAAAACAGCGACACAATGCATGTTAAGTTCACAGGCGATTCTAGAGGAACAACAAAAGATGTGTAAGAATGAGTCTACAAGGACTTTCAGATCAGTGGACCCTTGAGAGTAGGTTTTTTGTATTCCCCAAAATTGCTCAAGAGTTTGAAAAGAAGTGTCAATATGAAACGTGCATTGACCCAGAATTTTCAAGGAAAACTGTTACTGGACATCGGAAAATGCTATATGTCAAGGGTCAAATGAAACCGTTAATACAGCTGTTGTTTGAATAGATATAATTTGCTGACGTATGCTCTCTCTGTCCAGTGTGTATAAAATGGTGAGGATATTCATGGATCACTGGTATACAATAGACTGTCTCATCATTTCAACAGTTTACTTCTGGTCTATCTACATCACATGTACTTTATGAAAAAGAATCCTGATTTTAAATAAATTTTTATCTTGAACTTCAACTATCAGAAAAGACTTCAATATAGACACAAACAGCAGTTATGTCATAGTTATGTCATACCAGATAAAGTGTGTCTCCTGAATATGATGTCAAACAAGGACTCATTATCAGTCTTCAGTGTACATGTAGAATCACTGTCTTCGTCTGATCCAATATGTTTTATAACTGAAAATAAATAAATTACAAGTTAGGCACTCAATTATTATTTTATAGTTAACTCTTAGGTATGGGCAATTTACCAAATCAAATGACTCAAGGTTGGTTTTTCCTGAACATTTCCATTTCATTCACAGTACCACTTCTACCTACCTCTAAGCAAAGTTCTGTGTACATGGTTTCCACAGCTGTCTACCACGCCTGTTGGATGTCCTGCACACCTGAGAGACTGGAGCAACAGGTAGTTATTAAGGACCGTGATCTCTAATGACAAACTACTACTGTCAACTGGAAGACCTGCAACACAAAAAGTATTATACAGTTATATTGGGTCCGACACAAAAAGTATTCTAGTTATATTGGGTCTGACACAAAATGTATTATCCAGTTATATTGGGTCTGACACAAAAAGTATTATACAGTTATATTGGGTCTGACACAAAAAGTATTATACAGTTATATTGGGTCTGACACAAAAAGTATTATACCATTATATTTGGTCTGACACAAAAAGTAGTATACAGTTATATTGGGTCTGTATCTGTTCACCACACATGTTGTCATCCTCCTTTATACAGGTAAACAGGTAAAGATTATCATTACTGTATAAGAAATTTATGCATAAAAATACATGCAAGTAGCTATAGGACACATCATGTTATGTTTTATGTAAATATTACCAATACATGTATATGATTTGTATGTTACAAGTAAGTAGACATTTCAGTTTACTTTTTTTATAAAAAGAATATATAAAAAATATAAAAAATACAATTGCATGTCCTGTGTTCATCTTACTTCCGATTTTGTTGAGTAACGATATGAAAGATTTTTCCGTAGATTTAATAAGACCTTCTTCAAGTACTCCACAATTCTTTTCAATATCCTACAACATATAAAATCAAGTCTTGATGATCAAAACATCAATATAATATATAATGCTCCAGATAAACATAATGTAACACCAGGGACTTGGGCCCATGTAACTCAGTTGATCAAGCAAGCATACCCTCCAATTATTACACTGAAGTTGCATATATGAGCACAAAATCCATGCTTGAGCATGAGAACAGTTTCATGAATACAGGCCCTGAATGGCTTTTGCATTCCTCTTTTGTTACACAGGCATGTTACCTAATTACTACGCTGTCTTATTGGGAAGTTTATAGATCAGAAAAAAATGCTTTATATGTACATGTGTTTTATTTTTTAGTTTATTTAATTGCTATTTTGGGAGTATATCAATTTCACATAGTGAATTCTTCTAGCAAACAGGTAATGAATACAACTTGTGGGTGGGTTGCACATGATGTGTCAGGTCAACGATCTGTGGTGGGAATAGGATTTAGGGCGAATTAACGACCCACATATTGATGTACATGCCAGGTAGACCCCATCAAAAATGAATTTGACTGTATAAATGCTATATCTAGCGTCTGATTCGTGTGGTACTAATAACAACTATCATAAAATGTAAGTTAAATACCAGTAGAAATGTAGAAACAATTTTGTTATTATCAACATTCCACGTGCCAAGAGAAGTCAGTTGAAAATCTGCAAGTTTATGAAGTTCACTCAAACATTTGTCGAATTTTCCAAGAAGTAGATATTCCTGACACGCATGAAACATCGTAGCTGGGCCTAGTGTCATCTCTAAAATTCTGCAAAACTGTTCAATCAATAGAGTCGAGGCATCTTCACAGGACGTCTATAGATCTCCAGCAGCAGAATCATAACAGTCTAACTTCAATTTCCCGCTATGGGACCGCTTAGATGATAGCAAATAAAAATATTTCTTTTTTGGTAAGTTGTATTAAATATTCAGCAAATCAGATAAAATTAAACTCATTTTTAAAATTGAAAGTCACGAATTGAATTGAAAGAGTATCATTGTAATTGACATTTTCTTTAATATGATATTTTAATTTGTTTTTAAACGCGTAAGCGACTGATCGTGCACAGTGTTTACTTTCTGTTAGACTTAAACTTGTCCACAGATTATAGCTGGGATTTTACTGCTGCTTACACTCTGTTTGTCCAAATATGGCTTCGGACAGGGAAAGGTTTAAGATAAGAAATTCTCTTATTTGTTTGCTTAAAGCAGTTGAAGGAAAAGTAACGACCGTGGAACTAAGAAATGAAAGTACAGTTTCTGGATTTGTGGAACATGTGGATGCTTACATGAATGTGACAATGACTGATGTCAGCTTTAGGAACTATAAGGGGAAGGTCTCAAGTTTTGAACAATTCTTCGTACAAGGTATCAATATTAGATTTGTACAAATTCCTGACGAAGTGGATATGAAGAAAGCTATTGAATTCTATGCTAATTTAGACAGAAAAAGAGCAGAAGAAATTAGGGAAGAATTGAGGAACGCAACAATGTTGAAGATGCAAAGAAAAGAAAGAAACTATAAGAAGTCAGAGGAAATGAGAATTAAAAAGCAGATGAAGCTGAGAAAAGAACAACAAAAAGGAGAACAAATTGCCACAATTGATCACACATTAAAGAAAGATAAGAATGGCAGCTAGACTAACTATTACAGAGTGATTTTTGAATATTAAATTTAATGACTATCCGTCAACAAACCTAATGTGCAAGAAAGTGAAAAGGGTTGTAGTTGATAAAGAGGCATCTATTATAACTTTTTCAGTGATCTGAATATGTTACCTATGAAGAGTTTATAGACTTTGCAGGCTGATATTATTAATTTCCAGTTATGGCGAACACAGTGATACTTCTGATGGGCATCTAAAAAACTGCTTCACATGTTCATATTATTGGTTTCAAGCAAAACCAGGTGAAAATAAATATGATTTTGGGTATGTTAAACTTTATATGTTTTTATCTATATAAACTGCATTTTTACACAATAATTATAGTATTGAAGTAGTTTCAGTTGTCACTAGCTAAAATCATACAGGCAACTTCTGCTCCATAGGCTTATAATGGCCATGTTATTACTTGTGGAAAGGTCTAGCCATTACTTTCTAAGAAATGGGAATCAAAATCCAATAAGAATTTATTATAACTATCTTGTTCTTGTCATCAGTCACCAAATTGAATCAGGACAACTGAGGATCCAGGGGTAACCTACATGTGAAATTTCAGAAAAATCACTCTATGATCTTTTTAGCTCACCTGCTCGAAGGGCTAGTGAGTTTATGCTGTGGTGCGGCGTCTGTCGTCAGTCCGTCCGGCATCCGTCAACATTTCCTTTAAACAAATTCTTCTGAAGAATGGAAAGGCCTACAGTCATGATATATGGGTCAATGCTTCTTTGGTAAGAGCACAACAAAGTCTGAGATGAAAATGACCTTGACCTACTTTCAAAGTCACAGGGGTCTAAAGTATCAAATACTTAAAACAACAACTTCTGAAAAACTGGAAGGTATAGAATCATAATATGTGGCAGGTAGCTTCGTTGGTAAGAGCCTATCAAATTTGAGAACGAAAATGACCTTGACTTACTATCAATGTCACAGGGGTCAAAAGTGTCAAATACTTAAAACAATTTCTTCTGAAGAACTGAAAGGTATAGAATCTTAATGTGTGGCTTTAATCTTCGTTGGTAAGAGCCTATCAAAGTTTGTGAATAAAAATGACCTCAACCTACTTTCAAAGTCACAGGGGTCAAATATGTCAAACACTTTTAACAACTTCTTCTGAAGAACTGAAAGGTACAAAATCTTGATATTTGGCTGGTGGCATCTTGGGATGGAGCCTGACAAAGTTTGAGAATGAAAATTACCTTGACCTACTATCAAGGTCACAGGAGTCAAATTTTTCAAACAATTCAAACGACTTCTTCTGGAGAACTGATAGGTATAGAATTATAAAATTTTGCTGATAGCTTCCAGACATGATGCCAGACAAAGTTTGTGAATCAAAATTACCTTGAACCACTTTCAAGGTCACAGGGGTCAAATATGTAAAACACTTCAAACGACTTTTCTGAATAATCGAAATGCATATAAGCATTTTTTGGCTGGTTGCTTCTTGGCATTGAGCCAGACAATTTTTGCGAATGAAAATGACCTCAACCTACTTTCAAGGTCACAGGGGCCAAATATGTCAAACACTTCAAATGACTTCTTCTGAATAATCTAAATGCATAGAATTATAATTTGGCTGGTAACTGTCACAGATGTAGCCCAAAAAAGTTTGCTATTGAAAATTACCTCAACCTACTTTCAAGGTCACAGGGGTCAAATCTAGTAAAAACTGCAAACAGCTTCTTTTGAAGAAGTGAATGGCATGGAGTCGTGATATTTAAAAAGTAGGTTCCTTAGATGGAGCCCAACAAAGATTGCAAATGAAAATGACCTTTACCTACTTCCTATAGCTTTATCTTGCCGTAACCTAATTTGATATAGGGTATCCTTGGCCCAACATGATTCAATGTTGTAGAAACCATGCCCCATCCCAATGGGGACAGGAGAAGGGGATCGAATAAGGTTAGGGTGTTACCGAGAATTACATGTGATTCAAGAAAATCAGAGAATGAGAAATCAAGATTTTATCGGGGGAAGTGAGGAAATTATGCTCTTGACAAGTAAAATGTAATTCAAATCTGATGGTAACTTGTGACCTTTACCTTTAGGTGAGTGGCCCAGAAACACCACGTAGCACACGTACCACTTGGTAATGGAAAAGGTAAATACATTTATGCAAGTACATTTAACATTTTGACGTGAAACAAGAGGCCCAGAGGGCCTGTATCGCTCACCTGGATATCTAAGCAATCATGGCAAAACATTCTCCAAATGAGATCCAAGGGAATATGCCAGACCCCAAAGGCCAAACCTTGTAGCATATCTGTATTAGATTTTTCATGCCCAGCAATTTTATGTATGGTTATGGGGTGGGAATCTCAACTGTTTCCAAGCTGTGACTCAGAAACTAGGTACCTAGGGTTGTGGCCAGACCCCAGGATCAATTCTAATATCATGACTGCATTTGTCTCTTTTTGCCCAGCATTTGTATATATAGTTTTGGGGTGGGGATCTCAACCGTTTCAAAGTTAAGACACAGGGGTTGAGTCTGCAAGGGTGGGGCAGACCCTGGGGTCAATTCTAATATCATGACTGCATTCGTCTCTTTATGCCTAACAATTGTATATATAGTTTTGGGGTGGGGATCTTAACCATTTAGAAGTTATGACCCAGGGATTGAATCTCCAATGATGGGGCAGTCACCAAGGCCATCCTGGAAGCATATGTGCATTCATCTCTTTATACTCAGCAATTGTAGATATGGTTATAGGGTGGGGATCACAACTGTTTCCAAGCTGTGACTAAGAAACTAGGTCCCTAGGGGTTCGGTCAGACCCCAGGGTCTATTCTAATATAATGACTGCATTCATCTCTTTATGCCCAGCATTTGTATATATAGTTTTGGGGTGGGAATCTCAACCGTTTTAAAGTTATGGCCTAGGGACTATGTCTCCAAGGGTGGGGCCAGACCCTAGGGCTATCCTCAAAGCAAATGTGCATTCTTCTCTTTATACTCAATCTGATTAAAATCATCTGTTACATGGCTCCGCCTGAACATGTGAATGTGCCGCAGTCAGGGTCACGTTCAAGTGACCTTTAGATGAACCAATCAGAGGCTCGCTGGCAAAAGTTTGCCAGCGAATTGGAATATCATGGTTGATAGATAAATAGCAAGGGGTATCGAACAGATTAGTTTTCCAAAACAAATATGGCAGCGGGAACTGACGTTTCTACGACGCCAAGGAAAACATCCCCATTGGGTAGAAATTGCGTAGGCAACACCACCATACAGTCTTTCTATTCTAATAAAGCTTCGAATATCTTTTTACTGTTCGGGTTTCAGACGATCAATCTCAAATAACTTTAGAACTTTCGCATCATTCTCATCGATGTCCGCCATATTTGTTACAACTCTGAGCGCCCTTTTGAAAGAAGGTCTCTGATTGGTCAAAATTTAACGAGTATTTATAAATATAAAAGTCACCTGAACATGACCCTGACCGCGGCACACTCAGATGTTCAGGCGTAGTACGAAGTTAACGAAGCCATGTAACATATGATTTTAATCAGATTGCTTTATACTCAGCAATTGTATATATGGTTATATGGTGGGTATCTCAACCATTTCCAAGAAATACTCTTTTTTTGGCCCCAACCCTTAGCCCGGGGGATCAACCCCACCATTTGTACAATTTTGAATCCCTGCCTCCAATGAATGCTTCCGACCAAATATGATCGATATCCATGGCATAGTTATACAGAGGAAGTCGTTTATAGCAATATAGCCAAATTGCCCCCTCTTGGCTCCGCCCTCAGCCCCCTGGGGGTTTAGCCCCACCATTTGTACAATTTTGAATCCCCACCACCTAGGGAAGTTTCCAGTCAAATATGGTTGATATAAATCTCTTAGTTCCAGAGAAGAAGCCGCTTAAAGCAATATAGCCAATTAACCCTTTTTGGCCCTGCCCCTCAGCCACCTGGGGGGGTCAGCCACACCATTTGTACAATTTTGAATCCTTGCCTCCCATGAATGCTTTTTATTAAATATGATTGATATCCAGTGCATAGTTCTACAGAAGAAGTCGTTTGTAGCAATATTGCCAAATTGTCCCCTTTTGGCCCCGCCCCTCAGCCCACTGGGGGGTCAGCCCAACCAT
>NW_018405739.1:1418764-1419129 GCF_002113885.1 Mizuhopecten yessoensis
TTCAGAAGAAATTGTTTAAATGTTTTCAAAATATTTGACCCCAGTGACCTTGAATATGATTCAAGGTTATTCATTTGAACAAACTTGGTAGCCCTTCATCTAAGCATGTTACTGGTCAAACATCATTACCCTAGGCCTCTCAAATATTCAGAAGAAGTTATTTAAAGGTTTTAAACATATTTGACCCCTGTGACCTTGAATATAAGTCAAGGTCATTTATTTGAACAAACTTGGAAGCCTTATACCCCAGGATGTTACTGGCCAAATATCATCACCCTAGGCCTCTAGGTTATTCAGAAGAAGTTGTTCAAAGATTTTATCATGTTTGACCCCTGTGACCTTGAAAATTGATGAAGGTCATTTAT
>NW_018405739.1:1434677-1435317 GCF_002113885.1 Mizuhopecten yessoensis
GGCCCAAACAAAAGTTTACAGATGGACGATAAGCGGCAAACGACCCCCATTGCTCACTTGGTCCTTCAGGCCAGGCGAGTTAATGGTGCTCTCGACAAACATCTTACTTGAAAGTTGATCCAAATATAAGACCTTGACTTGAAGCGAGGGTCTTTAAAATACACATACTACATGGCACAACTCCCAGCAATGGTTCAGATAATTGTATGGATAAACTTTTATCATAACATTTTCAAATAATTAACTTTTGGCTTTACATGGCCTTACATGTTTCTGATTCAAGCCAGTTACAATTAACAAAATTATTTCTTCAGTCAAAAACTTATGCCCTTGACAACTTTTTGTCAACAGACAAAATCACAAACAACAAGTGAATAATACAAAAAATATATTAATTCTGTAATGAAAATCTACCTGATAATTCTGTTTCTATTCTTTTCAATTCACATATACACACCAATATTATAGTAAAAATACCATAATTGTGTAACTTAAGTTGTGTTTGTAAGTATATTTATCTAATAATAGCACTGAGCACTAACCACCATGCTGTTATTTTGTTTTTAGCTCACCTTCCCAAAGGGCAGCTGAGCTTATGCCATGGCGCAGCGTCCGGCGTCTGTCCGGCGTCCGTCAACTT
>NW_018405739.1:1437112-1438405 GCF_002113885.1 Mizuhopecten yessoensis
ATTCAACGACTTCTGATGAAGAATTAAAAGGCATAAATTTATAATATTTGGCTTGTGACTTCCTGGGATAAAGCTCAACAAAGTTTGCGAATGAAATGACCTCAACCTACTTTAGAAGTCACAAAGGTCAACAACATTTTAAAGGATTTGTTCTTAAGAACTTAAAGAAATGGATTCATTAGATTTGGCTGGTAGCTTTTTGTAATAAACTAACCAATTTGAGAATGAAAATGACATTTACCTACTTGCAAGGTCACAGGAAAAAATATGTCAAGCAACTTCTGAAGAAGAATCAAAAAGCAATATAATATTTAATGAGAATATTTTGTTATGACTGCTTAAATATTCAGGTGAGCGATACAGGCCCTCTTGTTTGTTGTTTCGATACTGTGGTGTCCACCTTATTCGGGTATGTTAAGCGACTAGGAATAGATGTGATCATGTCCATCCTATCTTAGAACGTAACTCTAGTTACATCCTGTAATATCTACTATATTTAATATACAATGTAAGATCAGCAAATTTTGGCTTTTTTGTTTATGCTACTTGGCACTGACAAATCACGTAGGAGTCTGGTTGCTGTAGGCAACTTCTTTGTTAAACACAAATCATCTCATAGATATTTTTGTACATAAAATAACAAACAAAACTTTCTATTTGTAAATTATTTTAATACATTTCAACCATAATTTTATCATGAAACAATCTCAGAAAACAAATATAAAAATATAATCTGACATCTTGAAATCTTGTAATCATACACGGTAGTTCTCTGCCAGTCTTCAGACTCCATGCAGTCTCAAGTAAGTAAATAAATGGTAAAATGAAATTGAAAGCTGAATTACATATGTAAAGGTAGACTTATTTATTCCACAGGTATCCGTATGTGGTCAACAGTTATACTTTCTCCATATATAATATTGGAGACTTTAAAAGGCGAGTCATGGTAAATGAATTATTGAGTATATAAAAGCCATGAAATAATTATACAAGAATTCCACGGAAGTGGATGTGTCGCCTGCGCAGGAAGCTGGGAGATTACGAAGAAATAGATACACTTTTCATTTCAAGAAATAATGTTAAAAGTAAGCAATAATCATAGATTATGTTTTTGGATGGCATCATTTTGTTATATAATCTGTTATTCTGGGAAGAATACTCTGAGTTTTAAGGAACTTGCTATGGATACTCATTGTCTCAATTCCAAGTTTAATTTGTATGATTTGTCGGATGGTTTCCCATAAATAAATGAATAAACTTGTGGATTATGATGTTAAACAGCTAGTGTTGTCA
>NW_018405739.1:1439027-1459501 GCF_002113885.1 Mizuhopecten yessoensis
GTATCACCAATATCTGGGGTATGTAAGATATTTTACTGGTATCACCAATACCTGGGGTATGTAAGATATTTTACTTGTATCACCAATACCTGGGGTATGTAAGATATTTTACTTGTATCACTAATACCTGGGGTACGTAAGATATTCCAACAAAAACAATAAATCAGGATGTTAAACAATCACATATATTCATGATGCATACTAAAATGACAAACAAGAATTGATGTGATGTGCAAGAACATTTCAGAACAGAAAGGCAACCTTGGTAGCCCATTCCTTTTGATCTGCCATCAGCTGTCTGACATTTTAAAATCCTATTTGACACGGTAACACCCAGGGTGTTTACTTTCTACAACAAGACACTTTTGGAAGCTGCACTGGTACACAACAATCTGATTAAAATCATCTGTTCATGGCATAGTATGAAGTTAACAGAGCCTAACAGATGATTTTAATCAGATAGTGGTACACAGGTATTGTGCTTGTACTATTTAAAACAAAAGTAAGAACGACATAAACAATACAACAATCAGTGAAATATCACTGCTAATCAACAAGCAGATTCATATGTTCAATCACAGGTACTAGCCTCGTCTATCAATACACCTATAATAGTATAGGTGTATTGATAGACATGGCTAGTACCTATGGTTCAATAGCTATTAAACTGATCTTAAAACTATGACATATTTAAAGATACACTGTATTTAATGATATGTCAAATAGCTTTATTTCATCTCAAACTGTCTGATATAGAAAACAAAACTTGGAATTCATGGCTTATTAATTGAATACATATTTGGAATGTACACGTCAAGTCAATTTCAACACAAACATAATGCTACTGGTAATGTATGAAAGTCTACTCCGTGGTGATAACTCTTACACAAATAATGGGTGACAGTAAAATGTATTCACATATAATTTTTTTAAATGGAATAAAAATAATTAGAATTAATTAAATGTGAATGCCACTGAACTCTATTATAGATATCCAGTGACCTATATCTAAGAGGATGTGATTTTTAGTGGATGCAGGGCCCTGCCTTTACATCCACTTCCATATAATGAGAAGATAAACTGTGATGATTGTAAAATTCAGTCTATATTTATATATAAGATGTGTGATCATATTTCATCTTAAATTCTTTCCAGAATTGACACAATGAGAGACCACGTATGTATCATCAATTTTATATTGTATCATCAATAATTTGTTGTAAGATCTGGTAATAAGATCAAACATCAAGTACTAATAGCATGTTGTTTATTTCAGGATGAGTCCACTTTGTAACAAAAAAGCTCTTTTGAATTCCTGTATACTTTTTTTTTAATAATGCAAATGTTTATGTAAAAATATTGACTAGTTGATACCACCACATCTCTAGTATACTAGTATTGAAGACTAGAATACTGACAGGTCAGTAAGGGCCCCACTGTATGCCTGACAGTGTGTTTCCCGTATAAGCACCAAGCAAAAGTGATAATTGACTGTTCAAAAAGGACCATTTACATTACATTTTTGACAGTATATGTCCTGTTCGATTTTAAAGTAACTGCAACGTTGACCTTCAAAATGTTTTAAACTCCTACTTATTGCACATGAACCATCTTGTGAAAATTCAGAAAATTTGGCCTTCTGTAAGGGCCTTGTATGATGTATTTTTGACAGTATATTCCTGGTTCTTTTTTTAGTAACAGCGACCTTTACCTTAGAAATTTTTTAAACCACTATTGCACATCTGCATATAATTAGTGTATTATCACAAGAAATTACAGAAAGTTTGTCCTTCTGTTAGGGCCTTATATGATGTATTTTTGACAGTATATTCCCAATTCCGTTTTTTGTAACAGTGACCTTGACCTTAGGAATATTTGAAACCCCTATTGCACATCTGCACATCACAGTGCATCACCATGTAAAATTTCACAACTTTTGGCCATCTGGATCATGAGATTATCTCCAGAAACAAAAGTGCTGACAGACAGACTGCAGGACACCGTAATTACTATAGGGCACCTGTATTTTGCGGGGCCCTAATAAATATTCTGGCCAGTTGAAATTTGCCAGGTTATTTAGATCATTGTATTACAGGGTATTCAATACTACCTTACATGTACACTGATTACCTATCTATTTATCTAATAAACCTTTATCTCGCATAAATTGCAAGTCAAAAACTACATTTATCATATTCATGCCCCACACATGCACAGCTGGACACAGATTCACATATCACTTTTACTGAAATCTTTTTCTTATGAACAGCTGGACACTTACATAGATCTTGACATCCTTTTCACCAGTTTATGCACAGCTTGACACAGATTGATCTTTACATTATCAGCAGAAGTCTTCTCTAAACACATTTGTAGGGTCTCCAATATGCTTCCTTATGCTTATATACACAGTCCACAACATTTAAACATGTATCTCTCATTGATTTTAAAAAGGATATTTTGACCTGCAAATAATCCCCACATTAACATTCAAAAACATCGCTATATATAGATATAGATATATAGATATATATATACAAGATGAAGTATAAATAGTGTGAATATAATCTTTTTGATGCTAGTGAGTAGACAGCTTGGAGGATTGGGCCGTGGAGACATTCAGTAGGGACTAATCACACAGGACAGAGTAACGCACAATATTGACAAGTGTCAGATGTTTGAGCTGCTAGAAGTTTTCTTTGTTGTAGTAGAACTTAGTGCCTTCCTTGGCATCTGAGTGGTTGTTACACATTTGATGGAGGGTGTTGGACAGTCCACTCGGACCACAGAAAAATGTACCTATACTGGTCCTGTAACAGAAAACATAAGTTCTGTAATAGTAAAACAACTATACTGGTCCTGTAACAGAAAACATAATTCCTGTAATAGTAAAACAACTATACTGGTCCTGTAACAGAAAACATAAGTTCTGTAATAGTAAAACAACTATACTGGTCCTGTAACACAAAACCATAACTATACAGGTCCTGTAACAGACACATCTCTGATTTTATTTATCATTGAGACAGTTTTAGAACTAACTGAAACAGATATTTAGGTTTCTGTTTCATATTTGAAACATAGAAGAAACGTTAGGATGTTGACCGGTCAGTTTTCAACTCTCAATTAACTCTTACACTGTTGGATATATGTCACATACACATTGTAGCTCTAGTCGGTTTTGATTTTGTGTATATAGATACTTCAGAAAAATGCATTACAAGAAAACATTCACCCCGCTATCCTTCTCACACCACTGGTGAAATGAAAACCACGTAAAGGCAGGTTGTTTCTGGTGTAGATGAACGGTGCTTCAGACATAACAAATGAGAACATTTTGTAAAGATCTCTTGAACAATTTTCTAAAAGTTTGGTAATTTTTCTCATTTCCCTGTTTATATAAAAAGTTACAAAAGTAAAAACCTCTAGTACAGCGAAAGGCACCTCTAGATCATTGGTGTGAAACCTGAACTACAAGATCTTTGAAGATCCCGCACTCATTGGCAATTTCATAGGTGTGGCATATAATCTCACAAATCAAACTGGAGGCAATGCAAAGCTATACTATGTTGACCCTGCTCTACAACACATCCTTCATTTACTGTGAAACAAACAGGTCATAATTACCCTTTGTTTTCAGCGGCTAAACCTTTGAATATTTCATTCCAGTTAGGACGACCATAATGTGTCTTCTGCTGCAATCCTGTCACAGGGTCACTCTCATCCTCGTCTTCATGTAGGATGATGTTCTGAGCCTGCAGTACAACACATACTGAGTTATCTAATGAAAGGTAGATACAGAACTAAATTAAGGTCAGCAAAACATCAAAAACAGTGTACAGGCAGGACAAATTTGTACAACAACATTCATTTAACTGCAAAATTGTTGTTGAAAGCATGGGGACCCCCTCCTCTTTCCACTCTACCCCACCCTAGTTACATGTCACCTGGTGATCCGACTCCTCACCCTTATGACACACTATATGCTGATCCCTCGATCTCCTGGTGACTTGACCCTGTCATCCCCTCATAACTCTTTACCTGCATGGTGACATGATTTCCTCTTTCCCAAGGTAAGATCATTTCTGGCGACCTGCTTCATTTCTCTCTATAGTAATTAAAGGCCCTGCCTGTTGACCTGTAACCCCCTTATTTCCATAGTAACACCTTACCTGGTTTTTGTCCCAACCCCGGGTTAGGTATATGAAGTATTGTAGAAATTTTTCACGGTCAGGCACCCCCCCTTGCTGCTGATCAAACTCTTGTAGCAGGTCCTGCATCCACTCAAAGGAATTGGTATCAGGACAAACCCAGTAGAAGTACACCTTCTTAAGCTTCATTTCTGCCTTGGAATCCATATGGAGATACCTAAAAGAATTTAGATAGTATGTGTAGGCAGAGAAAGGAGATACCTACAGAGGTATCATGATTGTTATTCCCTCTTTTATCATAATTCTTTCCTGATGAATCTGAGCTTTACACACTATTACACATACAGTGACATTATAAATAGCCCAGCCTACACAGAAAAGCAAGATATGTTTACTGTCAGTAAGTACAGAAGTAACAAACCTGGCCTGTACAGGGATATAGAAATAACTAACTTGACCTGTATTGAAGAAGTCTTACCAGAGATGTTTAAGTATAGAAATTACTAACCTGGCCTGTACAGGGATATAGAAATAACTAACTTGATCTGTACTGAGGAAGTCTTACCAGATATGTTTAAGAATAGAAGCAAAAGGTGTCACTCCAATTCCTGCAGCTATAAAAACATCCACCTCGTACAAGCAGATGTCCTGAAATAGATAAAAAAATATATACCCATACAGTATAATATTTAACAAGACATATTTCCAATAAAATATCAGTTCACTTAGTGACACTGTGAGCACAAAATGATACAAACTTTCGGGATCATGCAACCATTCCTTATCAGAGGATAGAAATATGACTTATATATGCCCTTGATAGAGTTCACCTGGAGGTATTACTTTTAAAATCACTTTTATAAAAAAAATCTTGAAAGAATCACTGTTCCTGTTGGAAAGAACTGTTTGGAGCTTACCTGTAACTTGTTTTGTTGATATATTTAGAGTAAACAAGACACATTTGCAGAATCAATGTTTCTCTAGCTCTCCAAAATCAAATGAAATGGTTGTAGACACTTCTTTTTATGGTTGTAAATTCACTATTTCCCTGATAAAAACTTTGAATTTGTTAAATCATTGGGGATTTTCTTATAATCCCAGTTCGACTGCAACCAGGAAAATTGTAAAAGTAAATATTCAACCACTAAAGTGTCCCCCCACTCTACAGGAATGTTTCTACTGTGATTACTATCTCCCTTACCTCTGTAGCAGTTCCAAATGGACCATCCACTGCTACTCTGTTAAGAAAAAATAATATTTCTACAATGATTATCAATGTGACAAACAAAGAGATGTGTAAAACAACAGCCCAGTATTTATCTAGCATGTGTATCTAATAGTGTTACAGAGTGGTGGAGAATGGAACAGTGAAGGACTGGTGGGGAGATGTTTACAATCCAGTTAGAATCGGACTGGTGGGGAGATTTTTACAATCCAGTTAGAATCGGTCTGGCGGGGAGATGTTTACAATCCATTTAGAATCGGACTGGCGGGAAGATGTTTACAATCCAGTTAGAGTCGGACTGGCGGGGAGATGTGTACAATCCAGTTAGAATCGGATTGGTGGGGAGATGTTTACAACCCAGTTAGAATCGGACTGGAGGGGAGATGTTTACAATCCATTTAGAATCGGACTGGCGGGGGGGTGTTTAAAAACCAGTTAGAATCGGACTGGTGGGGAGATTTTTACAATCCAGTTAGAATGGGACTGGCGGGGAGATGTTAACAATCCAGTTAGAATCGGACTGGCGGGGGGATGTTAAAAATCCAGTTAGAATCGGACAGGCGGGGAGATGTTTACAATCCAGTCAGAATCGGACTGGCGGGGAGATGTTTACAATCCAGTGAGAATCGGACTGGCGGGGGGGGGTTTTCAAATCAGTTTGAATCGGACTGGCGGGGGGGGGTTTTCAAATCAGTTTGAATCGGACTGGCGGGGGGATGTTAAAAATCCAGTTAGAATCGGACAGGCGGGGAGATGTTTACAATCCAGGTAGAATCGGACTGGCGGGGGGATGTTTACAAACCAGTTAGAAACGGACTGGCGGGGAGATGTGTACAATCCAGTTAGAATCGGACTGGCGGGGAGATGTTAACAATCCAGTTAGAATCAAATTTCAATTATCAGTTTCACTATTTACTATACATTATTCTAGATAATTTTGGTACAGTGAAAAACTCACCCTTCCAGGGCAAATAACCCATTTTCTCACAAACAAAAATCTGTCTTCATTGTAAATACAGTGAAACATAATATTCATTTAGTGTTAATTTTGGTCTTAAGTGTAAATGCATTGTATTATAATATTTGCTGTCATGGTAAATTGAAAGCTGCAGAGAACATTACTTTAATACCGGTGATATCAGATGTTATATTACTAGTTTTGTTTAATGCCTAAATGTGTGTTAGACTATACCAAGACAGTTACCAAATGAGGTAACAAGGTTTTTTATAAGGCTTTAATGAGTGTGATATGTTACCGAGGTAGTTTCCATTGCTCCTGGACCTCAGTGTCGTCCACGTGACATTCTTTGGCTAGAGCTTCCGTCCAGTCTCCTACTCGCCGGATGTGGACGGAAAAGTAGTCATCCTCAGGAGCCTGTCAACAGAGCACGGATTAATGAACTTACTTCTGGTAAACATCTAGTTATACAATTTTACCTATTTATTGGAATACAGTTGACAGTTGGAAGTTTGGTGTCCATAAGGAGATAATATCAATCTTTCATCTGCGAATATTAAGGACGTCTTAGGCAATTCCAAAAGCGAAAGAGGCTGCTACATACTTTAAGAAAGAGAATAAAACAAGGTCATTCTTTACATTGTAATCATGAAGGATAGAAACACAGATGTGAGAAACTTGGCCTTACATAATGGAAACCACTCCATACTTATGGAAACGAGTGTAATGGGTGGCAACACTATATACAGATGTGAGAAAGGTCATAGATAACAAAGGTCAATTCACACTTACACACATGAGAATAAAGGGAGGCCACTCTACAAAATGCTGTGAAGTTAACAGATGTGACAGTAAAGGGAGGCCACTCCATACAGGGATTGAAAGAGTGGCTATATAACAAATGTCACTTCATACCAACAGATGTAAGAGTAATGGGCGGCAACTCCACACAAGGAGGTGACTTCATACTTACAGGCATAAGAGTAAATGGAGGCCAATATTCCATACACTGACGTGAGAGTGGCCATATGTAACAAAGTTCACTTAATACTTACAGATGTAAGTTTAAAGGGATGTCACTCCAGACACTGAGGTGAGAGCGGTCATATACATATGTAACAAAGGTCACTTCCTACTTACAGATGTAATTATAAGGGGACACCACTATGTAACAAAGGTCACTTCCTACTTACAGATGTAATTATAAGGGGACACCACTATGTAACAAAGGTCACTTCCTACTTACAGATGTAATTATAAGGGGACACCACTATGTAACAAAGGTCACTTCCTACTTACAGATGTAATTATAAGGGGACACCACTATGTAACAAAGGTCACTTCCTACTTACAGATGTAATTATAAGGGGACACCACTATGTAACAAAG
Organism: Mizuhopecten yessoensis; assembly: GCF_002113885.1. Lineage (NCBI taxonomy): Eukaryota > Metazoa > Mollusca > Bivalvia > Pectinida > Pectinidae > Mizuhopecten > Mizuhopecten yessoensis. Next base: position 1,446,751 of record NW_018405739.1, read on the forward strand.
GTCACTTCCTACTTACAGATGTAATTATAAGGGGACACCACTATGTAACAAAGGTCACTTCCTACTTACAGATGTAATTATAAGGGGACACCACTATGTAACAAAGGTCACTTCCTACTTACAGATGTAATTATAAGGGGACACCACTATGTAACAAAGGTCACTTCCTACTTACAGATGTGAGTGTAAGGGGACACCACGCCACACACTGAGGTGACAGAGGCCATATGTAACAAAGGTCACTTCCTACTTACAGATGTGAGTGTAAAAGGATGCCACTCAAGCCTGGATATGGAAGGACAGTGAAGGAATATGTACTGTCCTTGACTCATCTTGAATCCCTTTCTCTGCATCTGTAGCTGGAACACTTTTGATGGATGCTTCACCAACTGTGAGAAGGAAATCAACATAATCAAATATTATTTGAATCAGAAAAAAGAGAGTTGGGCTAACATAAACAAACTCCCCACCCAAGAATAAGTGATCAAGTGTGACTATTTACCTTGACAAGTGATCAGAGAAGTTTACTGGGACTTTAATAGAGATGCAGGGGGTTCAGCTGGGGCTTAGGGGAGAACAATGAGGGATGAGACGGCTTAGGGGAGAACAATGAGGGATGAGACGGCTTAGGGGAGAACAATGAGGGATGAGACGGCTTAGGGGAGAACAATGAGGGATGATACAGCTTAGGGGAGAACAATGAGGGATGAGACGGCTTAGGGGAGAACAATGAGGAAAGAGACGGCCTAGGGGAGAACTATAAGGGATGAGACTGCTTAGGGGAGAACAATGAGGGATGAGACGGCTTAAGGGAAAACAATGAGGGATGAGACGGCTTAGGGGAGAACAATGAATGATGAGATGGCTTAGGGGAGAACAATGAGGGATGAGACGGCTTAGGGGAGAACTATGAGGGATGAGACAGCTTAGGGGTGAACAATGAGGGATGAGATGGGTAAGGGGAGAACAATAAGGGATGAGATGGCTTAGGGGAGAACAATGAGGGATGAGACGGCTAAGGGGAGAACTATGAGGGATGAGACGGCTAAGGGGAGACCAATAAGGGATGAGATGGCTTAGGGGGGAACAATGAGGGATGAGACGGCTTAGAGGAGAACAATGAGGGATGAGACGGCCTAGGGGAGAACAATGAGGGATGATACGGCTTAGGTGAGAACAATGAGGGATGAGATGGCTTAGGGGAGAACTATGAGGGATGAGACGGCTTAGGGGAGAACAATGAGGGATGAGATGGCTTAGGGGAGAAAAATGAGGAATGAGACGGCTTAGGGGAGAACAATGAGGGATGAGATGGCTTAGGGGAGTACAATGAGGGATGAGACGGCTTAGGGGAGAACTATGAGGGATGAGACAGCTTAGGGGTGAACAATGAGGGATGAGATGGGTAAGGGGAGAACAATGAGGGATGAGATGGCTTAGGGGAGAACAATGAGGGATGAGACGGCTTAGGGGAAAACAATGAGGGATGAGACGGCTTAGGGGAGAACTATGAGGGATGAGACAGCTTAGGGGAGAACAATGAGGGATGAGATGGGTAAGGGGAGAACAATGAGGGATGAGATGGCTTAGGGGAGAACAATGAGGGATGAGACGGCTTAGGGGAAAACAATGAGGGATGAGACGGCTTAGGGGAGAACAATGAGGGATGAGACGGCTTAGGGGAGAACAATGAGGGATGAGACGGCTTAGGGGAGAACAATGAGGGATGAGACGGCCTAGGGGAGAACAATGAGGGATGAGATGGCTTAGGGGAGAACTATGAGGGATGAGACGGCTAAGGGGAGAACTATGAGGGATGAGACTTTAATAGATCACAAACATAATCTGATCAAACCTACAAAATCTCCAGTGATGTAAGTGTACATGTCAGCATTATTAAGTTTAGATTTTTCCAGATGTTTCTACAAAAGATTTATCAAAAGGAAGGAACACCCACCTTTGTTATAACTACTCTCTGCTGACTCCTGTAGAATCGTATAATCCTCTCCACAATGTAGAGGAGGACAGGCCCCAGGGTCCACTTCCAGGCCTTAACATAAAACAGTGCATGTTCATTAACTTTCCAATTTTAATTTCATAAATGATTTATTTCGTTAAATATTGTATGTTGATGGAGTTTATCATTTATTATTTTAAACAGAAATGTTCTTTATAAAAAAAAATATAATATAATATCAAGTCTTGAAATAATCTCCAAATTTTTTAATCTATCATGACAATTAAACTGCAACAGAAATATACCACATATAATCAGGGTTCAACTTTCTTTCCCAGGAGGGTGTCAAAGAGCTAGGGGATCATGCAATGTACTGAACAACGTGTTAAATTGATTGGTCGTTTTTTCATTTCATACGTCTACATTAAAAACACTTAAGTGTAAATACACTAATAGCATAGCTGAATCAACTTGTCGACTATATTGTCATCCAAACCATACACATAAACATTTCACTGTTGTGCTATATGACCATGCATTTAACTATCTACAGTCGAATCTGCTCTAGTGACCATTTGTTTTAAATGACCATCTGTTTTATGCGACCAATTTTCATTCCTCCCAACCGATTTTACTATTTAATTTAACTGTATTTAGCAACCATTTGCCCAACGCAACAAGCGACCACCCAATACTGACCCCAAAGATTAAGTTAGACGACATTTGATACATTTTTGCGACCATTTTTGACAAAAGTAACCCAAACGATAGTTGAAATAGCTGCGTGACTCCAAATTTGGGACCGTCACCACATTTGATAAAGGGCTACTTAACAATTGTTTCACCAAGTTCAGTGAACAAATTTAACAAAATCAATTTCCAAACCGTACAACTGATTTCCAACTGGGATAATACATGATGTTTTAGTAACACAAATTATCCACTTCATCTTCAGAGAAATAAAATGTGATTTAATATTCACAACTTACATTAGCAGCGAGTCCCTCAAACTGAGGATTGGGACACTCAGGAACTTTGTTCCATTCATTGAATCTTTGGTAACACTGCTCAGGGTTATGGACATTTGTGTTGCTCTGTCGTCTCACAATTCCCCTGGAACAAGGATCAAAGCTACAGTACCACTTGTAGAAATGTAGAGACAGTGTGCGGGGAACATGATTTTAGGAAGTGCTTTACAGACAAGTTGTCCTGGGAATGTATGAAGAATTATGTTAAAAGGAATTGAAAGAGATCTGAATGTTGACTTTTTCAGAGAGATTTTTATGAATGGCTGTATTAATTGAACACTGAGTGAAATAAATCACTTTTATCACATTTATAGATTCTTTATCTCATTTCCCAAAAAATGTAATAAATATATATACTTACTGAACACCATGGACGACGAGACCAATGAAAAATATGACAAATAGATGATGTGTGAACCAAAACACTTCGAAGTAGGACCGTCTGAAAGAGAAACAGAACTACAGTAAAACCACTTTGTAATGCCATTACCCATCAAACCGCCAACCCCGCATACCGCCATTTATTTACTCAGAACGGATTTCCCCCAACGTTAATGCACCCATTGTAACGCCAAACCCCATACTGCCATCATATTCCCAAAACAAATGGTTAAAATCACACTATTTACCGCCAATTTGAGTCGAGGACAGGTATATCCCGATGACAGGAATGTTACGTACGTGTGTACATTGTAATGTTTCAAGTGACTGCCGACTGACCAGGTTAATCAGCTGTATGGTTGTGTACACATAAAATCGTTGAACCATAGCTAGACCTTTGTTTTCTTTCTACAGTTAAGTTTTACTGCAGAAGTTATGATAAATAAAGCTCACTTCTGCGATTAACTTACTATTTATTGTTTTTCTTCATATTCAAAATGAACACGCCAAAGAGAAGACACTATTTCAGACTACAACAAGAAATCGAAGATTGTTGAATTTTTGACCTTACATCCAAAATTTATGCAACAACAAATTGATGATCATTTTACTGCCCTTTGGGATACAGTCATCAATAGGTGTACAGTTGGAGATATTTTAGCACGACACTTCAATAAATATTGCATGCACAACAATTTGATACATTCATATAACAATTCTGAAAAAAACTGTTTCTGAAGTATATTATTATTATTTTTTACATATAAGTTCAGTTGGTGTGTGAACATTTGGGTTCAAAACGGTAAACCTGATATACCGTTAAACTCGTTATACCGCCAAAATCACAGAGGACAGAAGGTGGCAGTATAACGAGGTTTTACTGTATATCTTTACACTGTTTTCCCATTATCAATTTCTACTCATTTCATTTCGATATAAATATATTCATATAGCTATACATATTGAAACTAACTGATAAAACTTATTTAAGCAATCTCTCTGGATTAAAAATATCCAGATTTCTAGGGGACTTTAAAACAAGACTTTATCTTCTGTGATAAAAACCTACATACCAGAAAAAACATCAATTCTTATTAACCTTTGCAGCTGTGTGAATTAAGATTTATCATAGTAATTCAGTTATAATCCATGATACCAAATTCCTTCAGTGGTTTTACTGAGATGAATGTATCCGTTTCATGCTTGGTTATATTATACAGACCAGTATTTGATGCAAACCTGAGTAATTCTGTTGAGGATGTTACCATGATGATTAGGGCAAGAGTTATGACTATCCCACTCACACCAGCTACCACCTTGAGGGTCTCCAGTATAACATCCTGCAAATGAAAACAATGCCAGTTAATACTAAGACAGGATTAAAAACTCAATCACACAATTATCAATGTAACCGTAACACTCTGACAGTATAACTGACTCAATATGATTACTGACTAAATATCATTACTGACTCAATATGATAACTGACTCAATAACTTAATAATAAACATCACTCTGACAGGATTACTGACTCAATATGATTACTGACTCAATAATAACTTAATACTAAACATCACCTTGACAGGATTACTGACTAAATATCATTACTGACTCAATATGATAACTGACTCAATAACTTAATACTCAGCATCACCCTGACAGGATTTCTGACTCAATATAATTACTGACTCAATATGATAACTGACTCAATAACTTCATACTTAACATCACCCTGACAGGATTACTGACTTAATATGATTACTGACTCAATATGATAACTGACTCAATAACTTAATGATAAACATCACTCAGACTTGATTAATGACTCAATATGATTACTGACTCAATAACTTCTTACTTAACATCACCCTTACAGGATTACTGACTCAATATGATTACTGAGTCAATAATAACTTAAAACTAAACATAACCTTGACAGGATTACTGACTTAATATCATTACTGACTCAACATGATAACTGACTCAATAACTTAATACTAAACATCACCCTGACAGGATTACTGACTCAATATGATAACTGACTCAATAACTTAATGCTAAACATCACTCAGACTTGATTACTGAAGCAATATCATTACTGACTCAATATGATAACTGACTCAATAACTTTATACTAAACATCACCCTGACAGGATTACTGACTCAATATGATAACTGACTCAATAACTTAATCCTCATGACAGCATCACTCAGACTTGATTACTGACTCAATATGATAACTGACTCAATAACTTAATACTAAACATCACCCTGACAGGATTACTGACTCAATATGATAACTGACTCAATAACTTAATGCTAAACATCCATCAGACTTGGTTACTGACGCAATATCATTACTGACTCAATATGATAACTGACTCAATAACTTAATACTTAACATCACCCTGACAGGATTACTGACGCAATATCATTACTGACTCAATATGATAACTGACCCAATAACTTAATAATAAACATCACCCTGACAGGATTACTGACTCAATATGATAACTGACTCAATAACTTAATGCTAGACATCACTCAGACTTGATTACTGATGCAATATCATTACTGACTCAATATGATTACTGTCTCAATAACTCATTAGTCAACATCGCTTTGACAGTAATACTGACTCAATATAATTACTGAGTCAATATGATTACTGAATCACTAACTTAATACTCAATATTACTCAGACTTGATTACTGACTCAATATAATTACTGAGTCAATATGATTACTGACTCAATAACTTAATACTTAACATCACCCTGACAGGATTACTGACACAATATCATTACTGACTCAATATGATAACTGACTCAATAACTTAATACTAAACATCACCCTGACAGGATTACTGACTCAATATGATAACTGACTCAATAACTTAATGCTAGACATCACTCAGACTTGATTACTGATGCAATATCATTACTGACTCAATATGATAACTGACTCAATAACTTAATACTAAACATCAACCTGACAGGATTACTGACTAAATATCATTACTTACTCAATATGATAACTGACTCAATAAGTTTATCCTCAGCATCACCCTGACAGGATTACTGACTCAATATGATAACTGACTCAATAACTTAATACTAAACATCAACCTGACAGGATTACTGACTAAATATCATTACTGACTCAATATGATAACTGACTCAATAACTTAATGCTAAACATCACTCAGACAGGATTATTGACTCAATATGATTACTGACTCAATAACTTAGTACTTAACATCACCCTGACAGGATTACTGACGCAATATCATTTCTGACTCAATATGATAACTGACTCAATAACTTAATACTAAACATCACTCTGACAGGATTACTGACTCAATATGATTACTGACTCAATAACTTAATACTTAACATCACCCTGACAGGATTTCTGACTCTATATGATTACTGACTCAATATGATTACTGACTTAATATGATTACTGTCTCAATAACTCATTAGTCAACATCGCTTTGACAGTATTACTGACTCAATATAATTACTGAGTCAATATGATTACTGAATCAATAACTTAATACTCAATATTACTCAGACTTGATTACTGACTCAATATGATTACAGACTCAATAACTTAATACTCAACATCACTCTGACAGGATTACCGACTCAATATGATTACTGACTTAATAACTCATTGGTTAACATAACTCTGACAGGATTACTGACTAATCATAACCTCTATATAGGACAAAGGGTGGTTTGGGTTCCAAGTATCTACATCTACATTATTAACAGCTGTGAATCCAGTTTTTGTTTCTAATATTTTATAAGACTAAAAAATAAAACATCAAAATATTTTTACAATCACCAGTTAATTACAAATTGTGTCCATACCCCTGTGTCATCCCTGATGAAGTTGAGGTAGGTGTTGTTATTTGATGGTCCCAATGCATTGAGGGCTCTCAGTAAGTCTCTGTCCTCCTCTGAACGACTGTTATACGACTCAAAGTATCTTTCTACGTTGAAGATATGTGCTCCTGTGTGTATCACTGCAACATATAACACCCAGTACAGGTTTATTGTTACCATACAGTCGTAATTCTACCTGTACTCTACAGTTATATTAGTTTACATTGTAACTACAGTCATAACTCTACCTGTACTGTACAGTTATATTAGTATTCATTGTAACTATAGTCGTAACTCTACCTGTACTGTACAGTTTGTTAATTTTCATTGTTACTACAGTCGTAACTCTACCTGTACTGTGCAGTTTGTTAATTTTCATTATTACTTCAGTCGTAATTCTACCTGTACTGTACAGTTATATTAGTTTACATTGTTACTACAGTCGTAATTCTACCTGTACTGTACAGTTATATTAGTTTACATTGTTACTACAGTCGTAATTCTACCTGTACTGTACAGTTATATTAGTTTACATTGTTACTACAGTCGTAATTCTACCTGTACTGTACAGTTATATTAGTTTACATTGTTACTACAGTCGTAATTCTACCTGTACTGTACAGTTATATTAGTTTACATTGTTACTACAGTCGTAATTCTACCTGTACTGTACAGTTATATTAGTTTACATTGTTACTACAGTCGTAATTCTACCTGTACTGTACAGTTATATTAGTTTACATTGTTACTACAGTCGTAATTCTACCTGTACTGTACAGTTATATTAGTTTACATTGTTACTACAGTCGTAATTCTACCTGTACTGTACAGTTATATTAGTTTACATTGTTACTACAGTCGTAATTCTACCTGTACTGTACAGTTATATTAGTTTACATTGTTACTACAGTCGTAATTCTACCTGTACTGTACAGTTATATTAGTTTACATTGTTACTACAGTCGTAATTCTACCTGTACTGTACAGTTATATTAGTTTACATTGTTACTACAGTCGTAATTCTACCTGTACTGTACAGTTATATTAGTTTACATTGTTACTACAGTCGTAATTCTACCTGTACTGTACAGTTATATTAGTTTACATTGTTACTACAGTCGTAATTCTACCTGTACTGTACAGTTATATTAGTTTACATTGTTACTACAGTCGTAATTCTACCTGTACTGTACAGTTATATTAGTTTACATTGTTACTACAGTCGTAATTCTACCTGTACTGTACAGTTATATTAGTTTACATTGTTACTACAGTCGTAATTCTACCTGTACTGTACAGTTATATTAGTTTACATTGTTACTACAGTCGTAATTCTACCTGTACTGTACAGTTATATTAGTTTACATTGTTACTACAGTCGTAATTCTACCTGTACTGTACAGTTATATTAGTTTACATTGTTACTACAGTCGTAATTCTACCTGTACTGTACAGTTATATTAGTTTACATTGTTACTACAGTCGTAATTCTACCTGTACTGTACAGTTATATTAGTTTACATTGTTACTACAGTCGTAATTCTACCTGTACTGTACAGTTATATTAGTTTACATTGTTACTACAGTCGTAATTCTACCTGTACTGTACAGTTATATTAGTTTACATTGTTACTACAGTCGTAATTCTACCTGTACTGTACAGTTATATTAGTTTACATTGTTACTACAGTCGTAATTCTACCTGTACTGTACAGTTATATTAGTTTACATTGTTACTACAGTCGTAATTCTACCTGTACTGTACAGTTATATTAGTTTACATTGTTACTACAGTCGTAATTCTACCTGTACTGTACAGTTATATTAGTTTACATTGTTACTACAGTCGTAATTCTACCTGTACTGTACAGTTATATTAGTTTACATTGTTACTACAGTCGTAATTCTACCTGTACTGTACAGTTATATTAGTTTACATTGTTACTACAGTCGTAATTCTACCTGTACTGTACAGTTATATTAGTTTACATTGTTACTACAGTCGTAATTCTACCTGTACTGTACAGTTATATTAGTTTACATTGTTACTACAGTCGTAATTCTACCTGTACTGTACAGTTATATTAGTTTACATTGTTACTACAGTCGTAATTCTACCTGTACTGTACAGTTATATTAGTTTACATTGTTACTACAGTCGTAATTCTACCTGTACTGTACAGTTATATTAGTTTACATTGTTACTACAGTCGTAATTCTACCTGTACTGTACAGTTATATTAGTTTACATTGTTACTACAGTCGTAATTCTACCTGTACTGTACAGTTATATTAGTTTACATTGTTACTACAGTCGTAATTCTACCTGTACTGTACAGTTATATTAGTTTACATTGTTACTACAGTCGTAATTCTACCTGTACTGTACAGTTATATTAGTTTACATTGTTACTACAGTCGTAATTCTACCTGTACTGTACAGTTATATTAGTTTACATTGTTACTACAGTCGTAATTCTACCTGTACTGTACAGTTATATTAGTTTACATTGTTACTACAGTCGTAATTCTACCTGTACTGTACAGTTATATTAGTTTACATTGTTACTACAGTCGTAATTCTACCTGTACTGTACAGTTATATTAGTTTACATTGTTACTACAGTCGTAATTCTACCTGTACTGTACAGTTATATTAGTTTACATTGTTACTACAGTCGTAATTCTACCTGTACTGTACAGTTATATTAGTTTACATTGTTACTACAGTCGTAATTCTACCTGTACTGTACAGTTATATTAGTTTACATTGTTACTACAGTCGTAATTCTACCTGTACAGTACAGTTATATTGGTGTTCATTGTAACTACAGTCGTAATTCTACCTGTACTCTACAGTTATATTGGTGTTCATTGTTACCATACAGTCGTAATTCTACCTGTACTGTACAGTTATATTAGTTTACATTGTTACTACAGTCATAACTCTACCTGTCCTGTACAGTTATATTAGTGTTCATTGTTACCACAGTCGTAACTCTACCTGTACTGTACAGTTATATTAGATTACATTGTTACTACAGTCGTAACTCTACCTGTACTGTACAGTTATATTGGTTTACAGTGTAACTACAGTCGTAACTCTACCTGTACTGTACAGTTATATTAGTGTTCATTGAAACTACAGTCGTAACTCTACCTGTTCTGTACAGTTATATTAGTTTACATTGTTACTACAGTCGTAACTCTAACTGTACTCTACAGTTATATTAGTGTTCATTGTAACTACAGTCGTAACTCTACCTGTACTCTACAGTTGTATTGGTGTTCATTGTTACCATACAGTCGTAACTCTACCTGTACTGTACAGTTATATTAGTTTACATTGTTACTACAGTCGTAATTCTACCTGTACAGTAATGTTATATTAGTTTACATTGTTACTACAGTCGTAACTCTACCTGTACAGTACAGTTATATTAGTGTTCATTGTGGTTGTTTTGTCAGTGTGACTAATTCACAATTACCTAACTGTAACATGTAAATCAACCTACAATGTCCCTAGGTTACATTATACAGGGAGAGGTCAAGGTATTCATTTCTGCATTGCTTAAAATTTCATTGAATCAGAGTTGACGCAGTATTGCATATCAAAATGTACATATATGTATAGGGTATAACTTGTGGCATATATACAGATGTAGGCAAATATATTTACAGTGTAATTAATCATTATCTCCATCTATACAGCAATTCACTATCTGCAAAGCAATTTTGTATGATGTTACTTAGTGCTTGATTCGGACTCAAAAACTATTTATTTCACAAAAATACCAATATATCTACTGTGCATACTAATTTTTCTACAAGTCTAACTTATTACCGGCTACATTAAAATTCTTGTTTTCATTCATTAAAACCGGACCCTGATTTTCATGACTGACCAAGGAGAAAAAAGATAATAATAAGGGTTCCTATAGTCAGGTCATCAACAATAGACGCCATGGTTGACTCAACACGTGGCAGGCCAGAATGTCTCACACCTGTACAGACCACTTACCACGACAAACCCAATCTTTTTATCAGTAAGCCACAATGATTTACTATCACTTTAATGTGCATATGTCTCTGCTATCCTATTATAAAAAGTAAACATCAAAGTAATGTAGTATAAGGCTTTATTGAAGAAGATAAATCGAGAGTATTATTTAACTTAGAAACTGAAGTTAAACCTTTGATCATTAGTCATTAAAATGATTTACAAGTTCAAAAAATGGTTTACCATGTGTAAGGTTTATATTACACATATAGGTAATACCTGGTAAATGAAACCCTAAATGTGGTCTAGATAGCTAAATTAAGTTTCATGCCAGATATACCTTCATGTAGTAATTTTGTAGGCTACCCTATAGGTATTATTCTGTAGAATGTCGTTGACAGTGTCATGGCAACAGATCAGTACATGAAAATAAATATCCATGGCAACAACACTAAGATAAGGGTCAGTTGTTAGAGTAGCAATTAAATAAGTAAGTGAAGCTTACCTAGTAACAAAACTGGAGGAACAGCTATGTATCAGTAAATGGTGATAGACTGTTGCTTTGGTAACTGATGTTTACCTGACTGTAGGACAATCATCATACAGGCTATGTATCAATGGAAGGCGATAGTCAGTTGTCATGGTAACATGCATTTACCTGTCTGTAGGACAATCATCATACAGGCTATGTATCAATGGAAGGTGAAAGCAAGTTGTCATGGTTACATGCATTTACCATGTCTGTAGGACAATCATCATATAGGTTATGTATCAATGGAAGGTGATAGTCAGTTGTCATGGTAACATGCATTTACCTGTCTGTAGGACAATCATCATACAGGCTATGTATCAATGGAAGGCAATAGTCAGTTGTCATGGTAACATGTATCTACCTATCTGTAGGACAATCATCATACAGGCTATGTATTAATGGAAAGTGATAGTCAGTTGTCATGGTAACATGTGTTTACCTGTCTGTAGGACAATCATCATACAGGCTATGTATCAATGAAAGGTGATAGTCAGTTGTCATGGTAACTGATATTTACCTGTCTGTAGGACTATCATATAGGGTATGTATTGATGGAAGATGATAGTCAGTTGTCATGGTAACTGATATTAAACTGTCTTTAAAATAATCATATAGGCTACGTATCGATGAATGTTGATAGTCAGTTATTAGGCTATGTATCGATTGAAGGTGATAGTCAGTTATGGTGACTATTATTTACCTGTCTTTAAAATAATCATATAGGCTATGTATTGATGGAAGATGATAGTCAGTTGTCATGGTAACTGATAATAAACTGTCTTTAAAATAATCATATAGGCTATGTATTGATAAATGGTGATAGTCAGTTGTCATTGTAACTGTTATTTACCTGTCTGTAGGACTATCATATAGGGTATGTATTGATGGAAGGTGATAGTCAGTTGTCATGGTAACTGATAATAAACTGTCTTTAAAATAATCATATAGGCTATGTATTGAT
>NW_018405739.1:1459668-1488735 GCF_002113885.1 Mizuhopecten yessoensis
GGGGGGGGGGGGGGGGGGTGTTAATTTGTACCTGCTAAAAATGGAAGGATAGTCTTTATGTCTTCATATATAGCAGTGTAAGACGAGTAGGGAAATGTAACAGCAAGACTGGAAATCAAACCTTCAATTTCTAGATTTTACTATCTGTGAGAATTTCAAAACAAAAGGATAGCATATTTAAAGAACTATATATAAGTGTAAACTTATTTATAAAATTAAGGGAAAGTGTACTAATTGATAAGCATAATTATAAATTAGAACTGTTGCTAGAAAAACCGACTTCTACGTCAATTCGCCTGTGCCAAGAACTGTAGGAATACTTCTTTCGAGAATGCTTTTAAACAAATATGCAAAACTAAGTAAATTGGGGAGGTTACTTCAATTTTTTTATTTTATACCTATCCCCTCAATAAAACTGCTATGCTGATAGTGTATTTACAGTACTAAGGGATGGTTTATTTATAGTTATCTACATATACAGAACTTATTGATAAAATCTTTATACAACTAAGGTAGTAGTGTACACTAGCGTACGGTGGCCATGGGTGATATTTTTGTACAATGAATAACCCCTGTAATATTACATGTATCAAAACTTGAGACTACATTTTTTTGGCCATTTATTAATCCGTGTCTATACACAACAAAAGCTAGCTAGCTTTTCATGTAGTCTATTTTTGTACTCAGCACATGTGCAAATATTGTGAAAAATCCAGTTTGAGGACCTATGCTAAAGTGTGAGTTTCTGCGACCAAGTAGGTGATATTTAATTTAAGACAGGTTTTAAGAAAAAAATACTACTTGTGTGGGTCAAATTTTGGGTTAAAAATCATGAGTTTTAACACTTTTTGGCATTTTTTGATGTGGTAACCATGGTTTTCACAAGTCCCAAATGTGGGGAAATCACCTTTTAAATCATTCTTCAAAAAAAACGTATTCAAAATTATTTTTAGGGTCAAGCCATTTCTACTGTACTCTGCTACCTAAGGGATGAAATATTTATAGAACTACATTTTCATATTATAGAATAATTACAGAATTCAGTGATAGTTCGGTTGACTCTATTTAGTAAATTTTGACAGTTGCCACTTTTTTCCTGGATGCAGCATTAATTTGACATTTCAAGTATATCCTTGGCTTAGTGAATCCTGGCCAGCATCTAGCAATGCACCCTGATCATATCAACCATCAGTCCAGACTATCTCACCACCAATCTGAACATTTTTATCACACTGTCCACCAATTCATACCACATGCCCTATGGTAAACCATATCTCACCAGCAGTCAACAAATATTTTCACACAAGTGTCTAATTCAGCTGGCCTCTCCAGCAGTCAATTACGATTATCTCATCAAAATTGATTAAGATTATCTCATATCAGCAAACCCAGATTATCTCGTAAACAGCAAACCCAGATTATCTCACAAGACGCAAACCCCGATTATCATGTAAACAACAAACCCAGATCATCTCACAAGCCGCAAACCCAGATTATCTCACAAGACGCAAACCCAGATTATCTTGTAAACAGCAAACCCAGATTATCTTGTAAACAGCAAACCCAGATTATCTCGTAAACAGCAAACCCAGATTATCTCGTAAACATCAAACCTAGATTATCTCACAAAAAGTCAACCCATGTTTTATCACCAGCCGCGAGCGGCCAACCTAGATTATCTCACAAGTGGCCAACCTAGATGATCTCACAAGCGGCCAACCCAGATTTTCTTGCAAACCCAGATTATCACGTAAACAGCAAATCTAGATTATCTACCATGCAGCCAACCCAGGTTATTTCATCAGAAAGCAAACCAAATTATCACACAAGCAGGCAACCTATGGCCAGATTATCACACAAGCGGTTAACCTAGATTATTTCACCAGCGGCCAACCTAGATTATCTCACAAGCAGCCAACCTAGATGATCTTACATTTTAGCCACAAACCCATGATTATCAAGTAAACATCAAACCTAGATTATCTCACAAGCCGCAAACCCAGATCATCTCACAAGCCGCAAACCCAGATTATCTCACCAAACGCAAACCCAGATTACCATGTAAACAACAACCCCAGATTATCTCACAAGCCGCAAACCAAGATTATCTCACAAGACGCAAACCCAGATTACCATGTAAACAACAAACCCAGATTATCACACAAGACGCAAACCCAGATTATTTCACAAGCCGCAAACCCAGATTATCTCACCAAACGCAAACCCAGATTACCATGTAAACAACAACCCCAGATTATCTCACAAGACGCAACCCCAGATTATCTCACAAGACATAAACCCAGATTATCATAACAACAAACCCAGAATGTCTCGAAAGACATAAACCCAGATTATCATGTAAACAACAACCCCAGATTATCTCACAAGCCGCAAACCAAGATTATCTCACAAGACGCAAACCCAGATTATTTCACAAGCCGCAAACCCAGATTATCTCACAAGACGCAACCCCAGATTATTTCACAAGCCGCAAACCCAGATTATCTCACCAAACGCAAACCCAGATTACCATGTAAACAACAACCCCAGATTATCTCACAAGACGCAACCCCAGATTATCTCACAAGACATAAACCCAGATTATCATAACAACAAACCCAGAATGTCTCGAAAGACATAAACCCAGATTATCATGTAAACAACAAACCTAGATTATCTCACAAGACGCAAACCCAGATTATCTCACAAGACATAAACCCAGATTATCATGTAAACAACAAACCTAGATTATCTCACAAGACGCAAACCCAGATTATCATGAAAACAACAAACCCAGATTATCTCACAAGACGCAACCCCAGATTATCTCACAAGACGCAAACCCAGATTACCATGTAAACAACAAACCCAGATTATCTCACAAGCCACAAACCCAGATTATCTCACAAGCCGCAAACCTAGATTATCTCACAAGACGCAAACCCAGATTATCATGTAAACAACAAACCCAGATTATCTCACAAGACGCAAACCCAGATTATCTCACAAGACGCAAACCCAGATTATCTCACAAGACGCAAACCCAGATTATCATGTAAACAACAAACCTAGATAATCTCGCATGCAGCCAACCCTGGTTATCTCACCCGAAATCAACTTAGATGATCTCACAAGAAATCAATCCAGGTAATCATACCAGCCATCAACTTATCATTACAAACATGTTATGTAAGTTTTGTCGTGCCTGTTTTTTAAAATATACAAACTTGAAACAATTATGTTAACAAATGCTGAAAGATGTCTTTACTGATTAAAATTGCCACACAGGTGTATAATTTACAAAGCTTGTCAAGGTGGTAAGATTAGAAGGTAGGACGGAGATATATTCTCTCAATTTGTATGGTTTTCAGGCTAGAGCTATATAGGATAAAAGGGTTATGGCTAGTATCTTGTAAATGTATGTTAAAATATTGTTACAGTGTACTAATGTTATAAAACAGGTTGGTGAGATATAAACCCTAGGAACATTACTCTTGTGTCCCCACCCTGAGTTATAATGTTACCACCATCACAAGCTGCTGACATGCTTCATCAAGTTGCTCTAAACTCAGAGACCTAGTTATACAGAAAATGATTGGGAAATATTTGAACTTTCCATATCTCTACAAGAAAATATCAAAAGGCAAATCCAACATGTCATGACTATAGAATTACCACATTTTATAGCACATTCGTGACTGAACACAGAAGTCAGTGGAGCAAACAATTTGTAGACGTAGAACTTTATGACTATAGGTATAATTATCGTGATTATGTGTAATAAAAGGTACAATAAAAATGATGGTGAACAGTAAGTGAATTGTCAACCATACCAGAATATAACAAGACAAAAATCCTTCCTCAATTTCAATATCAGTCACCAGTTACTCTAGATCTTGTTATCTGAATATAAGACAGGAAGTTGAAATACTACTACTAACTTGAGACCATGGTGATCATCTTAGATTTCTTATTTATCAAAAGAATGAAAATCACAATGCTTAGTCAGGACCACAAGAGCAACATTTGTATAAAGGTTTGTGATAATTAACCTGTTGGAAATTGAGAAGCAGAAAATATATACAACTTTGCAGTCCCTTAACTTGGTCTTGCACTATTCAGGTATAATCTATGCAAAAATGTCTTAACTCATATTTAAGATGTCTTTTAAAGATTAACTCCTTCTTCCCTTTTTGCCCTCTGTCATCTGTCCAAGGCTAAGGGGAAACAGTCCCTTCATGTATACAATGTTAAATTACCAAGGATGCACCATGCCAAATTTCAGCCAACTCCCTTCAAACACACTGAAAGGGTACTCCTTTAAAGATTAACCCAATCTCCTATTTGGGCCCCCCAACCCCTGGAGACACCCATCACTTATTGAACCTTCTTGCTTGAAGGATGCCCACTCCAAATTTAGGCTAAATACCTTCAACTGTTCTGGAAAAGTATGTTTAAACAAATTTCTAATACTTTAAAATATTTAAGGGACTACATTAATTAATTATTGATGTGGAAATCAGCATGTAGACTAAGTAAAATACAATACTTGTCATATGTCATCAAAGGATAAGAATTTTAAAATATTGGTAAATGTTCCCTTTGGGGCCTCACCCTAGCCTCGGGGATAAAATATACCCTAAAGTGTTATTTCCCTATACAGTGTATAAACTATAGTAAACTTTACCCCCACCCAAAGGGGGAATGGATGGCTCGGGGGTCCTGAAATTGACAATTTCAATAAATCTACTGATGATCTTTAATTTCTATCCATGCACTGAAATTGACTGTAGTACCTCTGAGTCATGAGAAGAAGGTTTTTTGAAATATTGATTAATTTTCCCTTGGGGGCCCCACCCTGGTCCCAGGGATTGGGGTTGGAATCTCAATTTTACAATTTGAAACTATCTTCATCCAAGGATAATTCTCACCAAGTAAAAACAAATCCTATAGAAAATCGTCAATAATATACCCAAAAGTGTTATTTCCCTATATAAACTATAGTAAACTTTACCCCCTCCCCAAGGGAGAACGGATAGCTTGGGGGTCCTGAAATTACAATTTAAATAAAGCCCCTGATGGTCTTTCTTTCCATGCAGAGAAAATGACTGTAGTACATGTACCTCTGAGCCTGGAGAAGAAGATTTTTGAAATATTGGTTAATTTTCTCTTTGGGGCCTTGCCCTGGCCCCAGGGGTTGGGGTAGGAATCCCAATTTCACAAATTTGTAGCCTCATCTACCAAGGATGATTCTGACCAAGTTTGAAAAAATTCCATCCACTGGTTCTTGAGAAGAAGTTGAAAATGTAAAAAGCTCAGGTGACCTAAAAAGTCAACTGTCCAGACTAACAAGATTCTACCATGTACATGTAATATAACAAGGTGACTAATTGTACCATAAGCAGTGTAAAGAAGTTTTCTGCAAACAGAAGAGGTGATGGTGTATACGTCTACTCACCCTGAAGGAACTCCTGAGGAAAGATATGAAGTTTCTACACACAGGCAACAGGATTAGCATACAGTTGAGGTTGAGGGCAGCAGCACTTCCTCGGGCCCAGGCCAGGGCAGGCTAGGAAAATGGAAAAAATGTCATAACATACATATGTACGAAAATATGATTTTTAACATAGACTGATAGACATGGAGCGGACATGTTGGAGGAGTGGGGAGGAGGGGGAATGCAATGGTTCAAGGCAAAGGCAGACTTGGGACAACATTATCATATTTGACATATATATGTGCATACTTGTACATATACACTGAATTAGATGGATGGGTGTGTGGGGTGTACTGCCAGGCAAGGTGAGACTCAGCGACAACAATTTCACATGACAATGTTCATGTACATATGGATGGAACAATGTATGACTGCACTCCGGGCAAGGCAAGGGCAGGCTTACAGAATTCAAATATCAATATCTCAGCAGCATTTGGATTTTTGATAGGGAAAAATCTGTTTTGCCCTACCTCAATAAAGGCAGCCAACGTTAACATGGATCATTGATTTGTGAACTGCACAACTGTATCATCAATGATCAGTTTTATCTCATATTTCAGGGGTCTTTGATGATGGTGTTGTGCAAGGGGTTCACCAATACACCTCATTTTACAGCAGGAAAGTTTGGGAGGAAAAATTATCACTCCTTTGTGGTGCCCACAGAGGAAACTTGTCAAAGCCTCATGCTAATTAGTCAGAAAAATATATTTTAATGACCATGAGGGATGAACAGGAGAGAGGAGGAGGAGGCAACATTTATGGGACTGCTACAAATTTGGGAAACATATATTTAACTATGATTAATCCTGTAAATTTATTTTTACATTATAAGATAATGTATCGATTGTAAGAGAATAATGAAAGTCAATGTTTATAAATAACCAGTAGGGAACATGTACCAAGGGGTATACGTATGGGGATGTGAATTGGACAGACAGCAGTGGTGAAACCACTCACTGCTAAACAGGATAATGAAGTAGTGTAAATGACCTTTTGACCTGTTTGTGTATATACATGTATATAGAGCAATCATTTTAGCTTCTCCATACATAATCATACAGTGAAAATATTTCCAGTGGTTCGTATGTTTCTCGGAAAAAAACCCCAATCAAACTTACCCCAAGTATTCTCCTGGTATAGAAGTAATCAATTGAGGTCTCAAATCTCAAATACGCCTCTACAAATATCCCGATGTTTGCACCTAACCATAATGCCTGAGGGAAAAAAAAGACACATTATACAAAGATGACACAATTGTATCAAATATCAAGTATGCCCCTACAAATATCCCAATGTTTTCAAACACTTGTATTTATGAACTTGAGTATAAAGGCCCTGAAAAATGCCAGGTGGTGAAATTCCTTATTGGCATCAAAGAGAGGATGACTTTTTCCTCATAGGAGCTTGGTATATTTATATATTTAAAACAGTTACTCTATTTTGGTTATCTGTTATCTTGAATTAATTACATAAGCCACCCTTGAAGATTTGATTTTATTCTTGTGATGACCACACTTGATTAAATTAGTGTTTTGTGATGTTTTGATTGAATAGGACTATAGCATATCAGAAGTATGGGTTTTCAGACTGGTTATTTATGTAATCCAACTGATAAAGAAAGAATAAATATTATAAGACTCTTTCATGTCCAGGGGTGTAGGATAGGGAAATTCCACCCGAGGGTTTTTCAAATTTAGTAAAAACCCAAGGCTTTGCCGAGGGGTTTTGCCAAATTTGAAAATACAGAGGATGGAATTTCCCTATCCTACACCCTTGGGCAGGAAAGAGTATTTTTCTCTCATTCCAACTACCAGAATAAGCTCAGAAACCATGAATATGCGGTTGGACTAGCCACCATTTTGAAAATTTCAATTTTTCCCCTGAGCTTTTTCGACGAAAACGAATTAGCCAGCCATATTAATCATATCCCATATTAGCAAACAATGTTTATGCAGAAAATTAATCACAACTTTCTAACATGTACGGTTAAAATATTGTGAAAGGTTTTAATTTCATCACATCACCTTTTCTGCACTGCATCGGAGAGTTCCAAATTCGTGATGTCACATCATTGTTGAGTCATTGTGACGTCACGTGAAATGGGGTGTAAGATAGAAATTTCCTACACCCGTTTCTTACCCTGGACAGCTCTATTTTACACACAGGGAAATGAGAGAAAAAAAATCTTGGAGGCACATAATAGGTCTTTTAAAGATAAGATTTAACCCCATTTTCCTTATTTGGGTCATATGCTCCTCAACTCCCTGAGACCATGATCTTCAGTTATACAACACAGAACCCCCCTTGACTCTGAGGCACTCCATAGCCAATCAATTAGTCTTTTACAGATTAGTCTGTTTTTCCACAGACTCTCTGTATGGGAGAGGCCAAAGACTTTATTTACATAACTTTGAATTTCCTTGGCTTAGAGATGCAATGCCAACTAAAATCCCTTACACCTACAGACTATGGATTAACTCATTTCACCCTGAAATTTCATAATGAATTATTCCAACCTTTGATTAGAAAGAGTTTAAATGTGTCTTCAGGGGTGAATGAGTTAATAGCCTTTCATATATTAAACTTAATTATTTTTTGTACACTACCCCACCACTCCCAGGGGGCTTCAACCGTCATTGCATTTGTACAAGGGCCCGGGGGTGCAATATACCAAAGTAGACTAGTAGTCTTTTAAGGGAAATATTGACATCAGACTAAGACTGCGGTATCATTTAAGGCCAGGTGAGCTAATAAAATGATTGGGTAGATATTTTTTTCCTTGTCATAAAGATTAGCATATATATAGAGATATATATATAACATTGTAGAAATATTCTAAAAGGTATCTTGTTACGTGTACATTTACAGACCTTCAATTCTGATTTCATCAGTTGGTACAAGTCTACAACAGGAAGTGATCACAAGGATCCATCATCAATCCATTCAATTTCCAGTGGAAAGGAATGACCTAGCAAGCACTGCAAGACACCATAACCAAATCACTTATATAGGCTTATACATTGTCGAACAGATAGAATTGATGCATGCCCCTCCATGCTCCTAGCAGGTAAACATACACATTCATGTATTTACTACAGGTTATAAAATCAAGTCTATAGCTGTAAATTATACACCTATTCCACTTGTGTGAAAGCCATTTACAGTTATTATAGAAATCTAGTACTCTCAATGCATGTACACAGTTCAGACTGGAAAATGCCATAAATTTTCAGGACTAAAAGCTTAGAGAAAAGTTTCTTAAATTTCATTTGAAAAGAACGAAATTATGTTCCTTCTTATATGATAACGTAATAATGTATACATTAATTACCAAGAATGAACACAATTATTGCCTGCAAATTTTGCAAAGAAGAAGTTGACAAACCTTAGGTCTTCGACATTGTCATCTTGTCTTCATGTACTGTTGTCACCAATGTGAAGTCACAATGCTATGATGTTTATTTTGCCTTTTATGATACTAGAATATATACCCTTTCAAAAGAGTTTTTAATATTTAAAGCTTTCAAAGGGTGATTTTTAAACATTTTCAATGTTGGTGTATGCATGAGATTCCAGTATAATACCACAATCTGCACAAGTGGTGGAGGTCATGTCGGGTTGACCCTCACAAATGTAGGTGACATGGCAGGTTATTAATGGCTGATCAGTAGACATTGGTAGTCAAGTTCAGTACAGCCAAATTATACACAACAGGAACTGTTGTCCTCCTGTCAGAAGGAGCTGGGGAGGGTATACAGATTCTGTGTGTCATTGCCCTAAAAATGGCATACGTTTCTATTTGGAGATATGGTCAAAGGGAGGACAAATTCTAAGAGCTCATACTTACACTTATTCACCGTTAGGGGGGGGGGACAATTACAATTACAAGGGGAGCTGCTGATGAAACTGTTCAAACTATAGTGGAACCCACTCAATATAATATCAGATACTATGATATCATGCTTATTATGATATTTTTTCCAAGTACCAATTTTTTACTCACTCTAAACTAAGTAAAAAATATGTTTATTATGTACTTCATTGCCACTATAATATATCCAAAGATCTATTCCAGTACCAGTTGTATTCAACATTAAGACATTTACCTTATATATATATACTCAAATATATTTTAGTTTTTATCAGACGAGTCCTGAACATCATCTCAAAATGTTGATAAGTCCCACTAAGATCTAATGTTAATATGAAAACAGCCTGTATGCCTGGAGTATAACAATTTAACGGTGACATTTTCTGAAACTTTACTTTCATAAAACATGTACATTTATTTAAAGTAAATGCAAAACTAATATATTGCCATAATCATCAGGTATACGTGATATTTAGTCAGTTTATGGACGACATATAAACTGCACCATCATGTTTATTCAGAAATGCCCACTTGTGTACATCAGCTGCCTAATGATAATTTTGAGTCACTTATTTGTCAGTGGTCGGAAGTGTTCTCGGAAGTGTTCTCAAAATTGCTCTAATATCATACTAATCTGGGGTATCCTATGTTACTATTGCCCATGTAATTCACACACACAGCACTTCCTGTATAGAATTAGAGTGGACAGAGAAGTACCTAGTACATGGGTCAGGATGTCAGAATGTTAAGCCTTTATATAACATCTCAATAGTTCTTAAAAATATTTTTTAATAATTTGGTCACATGTCCTTTCATGCACATTTATGAAACATGCACAGGTTTCCACTGACATAAATCACTTATATTAACTATGACTTATTTGATCTTTGAAGCCTTGAAAATAGGTCAAGATCATTCATTGGAACAAACTTGATAGCCCCAATCCAGCTATACCTATACACACAAATTATTATATGACCATGTTTTTTGGTTAAAGGGGCTGGTCGGGAAAAAAATGTCATATTTGCTAAAATGGCATACACATGTTTAAAATACCTTCTTATGAAATATACTGATTCAAATTTTGCTGAAATTCACTCCCTTAGAGTTAAAATTATAATTATATTAAGGAAATCCTAAATCGTCACCTGACAGTCTAAAACTCTCAATTGACCCAGATCAGTGATGTAATTTTACCGCACGCGCATCATCAACAAGGCCAAATGTAAACATCGCGGCGAAAGAAAAAGATGCATTCAAAAGTCATGACAGGCACGAGTCGACGGTATCAATACCGTTGTATATAACAACAACATATAGGTAGGAATACTACACTTGCATTATACATGACCTTTGAAAACAATTATTTACGTATAGTATTGCTGTCTTGTCCGCTAGTTGAGTCCGACATGCCACATGACGGCGTGCTGTTGTTGTTATCTTCACTGCCTCACTTTCGAAACAACTACGTGACATATATAAATATGTATATATATATAGTGGTCAAAACTGGACATTGC
Organism: Mizuhopecten yessoensis; assembly: GCF_002113885.1. Taxonomy (NCBI): domain Eukaryota; kingdom Metazoa; phylum Mollusca; class Bivalvia; order Pectinida; family Pectinidae; genus Mizuhopecten; species Mizuhopecten yessoensis. The sequence goes on from NW_018405739.1 coordinate 1,470,557, forward strand.
AAGCAGAACTGGAACATCATATTGCCGTGGTATAACTTTTGGAAGGCCAGAGAACGCATTTAGACCCATCTATTTTGTATTTTTTTCCCCGACCAGCCCCTTTAAGTATCGATACATGTATATGATGTATATATATAAGTCATTTGATTTTTTTTTATAATGTATGTGACCCATAGTACGACCTTGCAAGTTGGTTTAGGTCATTCTAGAACTTTAGTAGCCTTTCACCTCCAGCAAACGACATACTTACCAAAAATCTAGGCATCCTGTAGAATTATTCTTTAAATAATTTATAGTAATGTGATCTTGACCTTTGACCTTTCTTTTGCCTTGAGAGCAATTAAAACAAATACTTTGGACAAGGACAATTTCCAATATTCAGGAAACATGAATGAATGTGCCTTGAGTTACCCAGTAATTGTTTTCATGACCCAATTTCTTTTTGAGACAATTAAACTCTACTCAAAACATGAAACCGATCTGTTTGTGTCAACATATATAGCCTTAACCTCCAGCACATCCTGCAATGTATGTACAGGAACCTAGGGATAACAGCCCTTATTGTCTGGTGTAAAGAAGAGCTATAGTTTTTTTTCCTCTGCTCTAAATGATGTAAAAGGCTGAGCAGCATCCAACTTCCAAGCCAAGAATGAAAGGATAACTTTTTATAGTAATATTACTGATCAACAACTCTTATATACACTACAGCTATTTTCTGGTTTTACACTGATAAATTTAAATATTGGAACCTGCATGTATAATAAAAGTCCTCACTACAACTAGTAGGCAGTCATACAGACTACAGTGTAGATACAATCAACTTTAGAAATAGGCCAAAACGCATAAATAAATGTTTCCAAGTGCATTGTAGGCCTAACACAAAAAAGAAAATGCAACAGCCAAACAGGTATTCAAACATATGGGACCTCCGAACTCTAATCAACTCATGATCAGTCTAGTTCCGCTTCTTCAACAATATCAACCATAAAGAAATAGGAGATCCCACACCACCTTTTGTGGGTTTGTTTAGTTGGTAAGTAAAAGGAAATGAAAATGCAATAGCCACACCAGGTCATTCAAACCCTTAAACTTGGCTCAGAATTTTAGACATGCTCTAGCTAGAACCAAATAACTAATCAAAACGTTGCCTCGCCACCCCCTGACTCTCCCCTAATTAAGCACATTGTTTTTGAAAAAAAAAGCCAATAGCAGCAATATATTCTTACACGATTTGATTTTATATTCTTTTTCATATAGCTATGTTGATTTTAATTATATATTTAACATTATACATTAAGCAGTGAATGTAATTAAGGTAAGAACAATTGTAAGCTGACAAAAAAGCTTACATGTAACAGTTACTGTACACTCTTATCTGTTTTGCAAATAAAAGTTGAATCAAAAATACATATTCCTGACGTCAGGTCGTATCACAATAAACTTTACCTATATAAAGAAATAGCCTTTATGGTAGTTGATACCTCATTTTGACTACACACCCTTTAAACCTGTTTACAAAGCATGTAGGTTACAGTACAGTACAGTACATTTTGTATCTTCAAAATTACTTACAATGACAATCCACCTTGGCAAATCGTTCAATAGTTTCCCACAAAACATGTTTACTGTTTCAGGGAACGTTCATTGGCGTGCATGTGTGTCTACTTCTTTATCCGTCAAGATTTATAGCAGACGACCGGTGATGTATCGCTCGATAGGCTTCGTCACACAGCTCATCTTTGTAAACAAAACACATGCTACTCTCTCTTCCTGTAAGAGTATGATTACGCCCTCTGGTGGTGGAACGTTAATTTTACACGAGTTACCTACACTTAATACAATAATGACGCCGGGATTGCCTCCCTTTCACTGTTACGACTACATTGGTGAGCTTCTGAGCTAGAAGACAGTTTCGCATACATGAGAAATTGTTCACATTTTCTGATGAATTTTAAACACCACCATTTATACTGTCTTTTTATTATTTGCCAATTTTTGGCCTTTGATTTTTTTTTTAACTTTGTTAAATTCTATATTACCAAATGCTACAATTAGCTCTTATCACTAATGTTTAGAAATAAACAACTAAATTAACACAAGTTATAAAATATCTGAATTATAATAACTTTGTTCCTTTTGTACCAACAGTTAACACAATTATTTCATATTTACCAAATGTGGGTAAAAGTAGGTAAATGAGGAAGAAATCTTTAAAATCATTTTAAAGTAAAAGGTAGCAGAGGGTTCTAATCAATATAAGGATAGGGTAAAAAAAAGGTCCAAGTTGATATGATTTGGCTTTCAAAGTTTACAAATGGTAATTATATTAATTTTTGGTAAAAATTGAACGATCGAAAATATTGCAGACCCAGGGAAGTCCCTAGATTTTTGTCTCAATATAATGTAGATTTTGTGAATTTTAGTTCAGACAGCGTTGCCTTATAACATCTTTGTATAATAATTAAAATTAAAGTAAAATCTTGTTTACTTAAAACATTAAGCTGCACTTTGCCATCTATGGTTGTATATTTTCTGAACAGGAATGTAAAAAAATATTATATGATAAACTTGTTGTCTGCCGTCTTCTCTAGAATCATAGAACTACAGCTAGGAACAGATTGAATACAGTCTCTTATTGTTTTTATTTATATTTTTCATGAATTTTGATGATACATGAATAATTAAATTTTGCCTATCTCCCCCATAATATATTTTTGGTATATATCGTATATACCTAAAAAGAAAAACAACTGATGAAGGAACTACTTCAGAATGCAAAATTACAACACAGCTTTTTTTTAGCGCAATTGTTTAGTTTACGTAAAAATTATATAAACCTTTAATTGTGTTTGTCTACTTTTTTAAAATTAAATTATAAAGAATGCCCAATATTTTGTTTTGGTATATACGGCATATACCGAAAAAAAATCTTGGTCATTCCTTAAATACATTAATTTCATATTTGTTATTTGAATCAATTTGAACAGCTGTCATCCACACTAGCCAAGTAGGGTTAGACTCAAGTTAGCTTAATTCATTCAACAGAGCATCACATACTTTGGCATTTTACACGATTATTTTGTCAAATTACAAACAAAAATATTATGTCATAATAAATACAATTGCAGTTTCTTTTCCGTGATAAATTGGCAAGTACCAGTGACCTGAACTGTACCAGTGTAGTAGTCTCCATACTCACAACGGACTTGTGTAAGTGTATAAAGTGACTGCAGAGTAAATCTAAAAGGATCTATGCCTCACTGCACTCTGGTTTCACATATACAATAAACTCCCCAAAATTCCATCTTGGACAAAACTGTGAGCAATAGTATAACAGTCCAGGGATTGAATCCCTATTAATAATCGGAACACTGTTACTGGTTAGCTATTGGCTTATTTGACCTCTATTGTTCTTATCTATCAAATATATATCTTAAGTGGAAAAATCAGTTTCCAGGACATATATGTCTATAGTAACAGTTTTTGGCAGCATGGGGGGGGGGGGGGGGGGGGGGGGGGATTTTTAACTGTTGGTAAAGTGTACACCTCATCATAAAAATAACTTCTTAAAAGCAAACCAATATTTAAATCTTTTATTATCATAAAACATTTTCTGAACAAATGTGAATTAATAAAACATATGATACACAGATAGTGGGCCCATTGTATAAGCAATGCCATTTTAAACCAACAAATAAGGGGAGATAATCTAAACAGGGGGGAGTTGTAACTTAAATATCTGGCAAAAATATTCAACCAAATACAAAATGAGACTATTTTCTACCACTGAAGCTATTGGTATCATTTCTACCACTGAAGCTATTGGTATCATTGGGGAAATGGAAAGCTAGACATTTTGAGACATTATGAAACTTATAATAAACAAGAGGCCCATGGGCCTTAACGGTCACCTGATATATTTATACAGAGAGTTGATTTTGTTTTTAACATGAACAGAAATATTATTCAAAGTGACAAAAAACAATAAAACCACCTTACTCAATATCTAGCATACAGATTTCAGACTAAAAAGGATTTGAAACTAGCACCTCTGATTCTTAACAAGGAAAATGAAGAAATTTTAGCACACTGACTCCTTTGAGCCCCACCCTACAGCCCTTGGGGGTAGGGCTGGCTCAAAATTTTCAAAGTATCAAACTGTCAATTCAAGGTTATAATTCCAATCAAGTTATTAACATGTAATNTATATAAACTAAAAGTTTACCCCCTCCCCAGGGGGAAACGTGAGACCCCAGGGTCATGAAATTCACAATTTCGGTAAAGCACATTAAGACCCTTCCATCTATGTCTGGGTCTTGAAAAGAAGATTTTTGAAATTTCAGTCAATTCAACCCTTTTAGGCCCCGCCCCTCAGGCTCCTGGGGGCTTGGGACTAAACCGGCCACTATTTTTGTTGACCTTTGACCATGGAAGGTTCCTGCAAAATTTCATTGAAATTGGTTCAGGGGTTTTGGAGAAGAAGTCGAAAATGTAAATTGTTTATGGACGCACGACGGACGACGACGACGACGGACAAAAGGCGATCGCAATAGGTCACTTGAGACTTTGTCTCAGGTGACCTAAAAAAAGTAGTGACTGGTTTGGTCATTGAAATAGATGTAACATGTGTAAGACATGTTTGATCAATTGTGTCCGATGTTAAGTTGGTCAAAAAAGTAGGTTTGTACAATAGGTCCATCACACAACCTCAGCATTACAACATAGTTTACCGACTAAAACTAAACAATACGTTTTTTCTGTTATGAAGTTTGGTCAAATTAAACACAAAATCTAGACATCTATATACATTTGTTCAGAGAAAATACAATATATATTTACCTAAACATTTACCATTAATGCTTTATCAAAATGCATACAATTTCAATTAGCTACAAATAATTTCTTGTTCAGTATGATTTTAAAAAACAACACAAGTCACATGCATACATACTCTTTGCAAATACGGTACTGAAGAACTGAAAATGTTACTTTTAAAATTATGAGGAAATAATTTGCATCAGAATTATAAATGATACATTTAAGGCAGCAAATTTATACGCTTTGATTTAAAAAAAAAAAATCTTTGTAGAAATTGCTTTTGTTTAGTGACAACAGAGATGTCTTACTAAACAACAATATTATAATGAGACTATAAACAATGGATTTATGTATTAACAATAACCACATTTTCAAAATGTCTGAGAAATTATGAATTAAAATGAAATTTCCAGCTTTACGTATCCTACATTTTCACATAGCAAAAAGTACTTTTTTGCAAATTTGTTTTGAAAAGATGTCAAAATTGAAAATGTTGGTGAAAAAGAATGATTTCTCTGCCAGCCTCTCTTCTACAATGTGACATCATTTTAGTTATGCTGTCGTTCATATTAATTTAATAAGAACATAAAAATATATAACCACACCCAAATATGGTAGAGATTTTCTGCATCTGTTTTATACAGGATAGAGATATCCTACGTCTGGCTGGTTTGCACAGCACAGAGCTTTCTTATACCTGTCTCATGTACGACACGTAACAGGCACCAGGAGAAAAGTGATAGTCTTCTTACTGAAGTGTATAAACAGTTACAATAATGTACACCTAGACACTACAAATGACAGGATTTTCTAATTAAAAAAGAAATTTGAAAAAGCTTTTTCAAAAATCAAAGTACCAAAAGCCTTTTACCAGGATCCAAACATTATCAATCTTGCTGCAGGATTATGGGAAATTCATGAAAGATAACAGGAAAGCTCTCTTGAAGAAAAAATCATTGATTTTATAAATAAGTAAATAATTATGAAGTTAAAAGAATTAATGAAAACAAATCTCACTTAATATAATTATGTATGATTATATTAAAGATCAAGATGATTAAAAATAAGGAACATATATACAATAGGATCATTACTTTATGACATTGTTCTATAAGACACTGACATGGATCAAATAGGAACTTCTATAATACTGGCTTAAATCATTGGAATTTCCTTTTCTTTAGCAGAAAATTTGTTTTCTTGGGATTTTCCTCAAAATCAAAGTGAGGCTTGATGATTTCCAGCTGTATAACATGCTTAAACAGGGTGAATCTTCTCAGCACACACTGTTCACATGTGAATATTCTTACTTATGTAAAAAAGATGATATCAATGAAATTAAAGTGATTGGATACAATTTTTCACATTGTTTTCTTTAACTGCTTGATAAGAATATTCTACTGTGTTTGTTAAACGGTTTTCTGTGAAGTTTGAAACAAATAATATGAAGAAATGGGAAAAATGATAAATACTTATAAAATGTCATCATACATGATGAGGTTTTCACACAGAAGTTGATAGACAATATGAGGAGGTATACATGTACAATTTTACTTAGGACATTCTTCAAGGGGAAAAATTTAAATTTGGTGTTTGAATTTCATTGAAATATCTTAATGCAGAAATATGAAATTTCTGTCTCCAGTATCAATAATTTTGATATTTATTATTGATAATTTCTAAATGAGACCTTTTACAAAATCTACTACTAACAACCACTACAAATAAGACACAATCATTGTTCCATTGGCTTATGCGACTTTCCTTCAATAATGGAACACATAGTCTGGATGGTAAATTAAAGTTGTTATGGATTTCAAAATACTGTAAATCACTTTATATTAGTTTCCTAAGTATTTTTTTTCGTATACTTTTTCTTTCTTTTTTCTTTTTCACAAATTGAAATTGAGGGGATGCTATTTCAATATTGATTGCTTTTAAAGATGGAATTAATATTTGTGAAAGATTCAAATTCATGAATGACTTTTTTTCTGAATTGATAAGTAAATTAATCTCTCACAAAAATAAGTGATTTGCAGTAAGCTTTGTCAAAGGTATCCAGCATCAGCTACACAACTGACCTTGAGTTTTTGTAGGTCAATCCTTTAGTATGAGGACGCAACTGTCCTTATTTTTCATGTATATAATTGTTAATTTATTTGCAAACAGTTGAAAATTACATTCTCAAAATTAAGAAAATTTTAAATGAATATGAAACTAGTAAGTATTACTATCTTATCAAATTATCACCACATTTTCTCTCCAATGTTTTCGTTCAGTAATACTTTGATCTATAAATGAACTGTTTTCAGGAAAATAGAATAACATATATTCTATTAAAGGTTTTTCCAACAATAAGATCCTAATGATATTCTTTTGGATGTAAATGCTTGACATTTTTTATTGTAAGACTAAGTGTAAAGTTCGACACTAGCCTTCATCAGTTAACATCACAGTCTTTAAATAAAATCTGTTTTTCTGTTTAATCAGGAGTTCTCGGTACACGATCTTGTTTTAACACTTTTGCGTTGACAGTGATCTTCCCCTTGAAGAACTTCCCGCTGTTTGCGCTGAACGCCGTTGCGACACTCCTCCCAGTCTTGCCAGGGCCCAAAGAAACATCTCTCTGTGTTAACAAACAAGGAAAGCTTTAGTCAAACATTGTTACACAAATGTACATTTGAGAAAAAAATGATGTATGCTTAAAAATAACACACAGAGAAAAAGAATAAGCATGATATGTACTCATACACTAATATAATGATTTCATCGGTGACATGTGACATAATAATAATATAAATGTAAACTGCAGGCTAATTAGTACCCTTTGTGATCTTTATGACAGTTTTGGTTGTAGTAGATACTCGAAAAGATACCACTCACAATGAAAAGTAAATTATATATAGTTCACAACTACTTTGATATTTTAGGGAGAGATGTCCAGACAACTTCGAATGGATGGTATTTTAGGAGAAATAGTTGCAGTCTTTCTGTTTTGGGCAGAACTCTCTTTAAATAGAAAGAAATACATTTTGAATGCAGGTTTACAATTATATAACCAGTCTGGTATTAAGGAGTAACTGTTGTGGTACGCTCTTAAAATCAAGGGGCATAACTCCCTTAAAATGGGAGGATACACAAACTAAAATTTGATTGCTGCTGCATAACTTCATAAGATACTGATCAAGTATACAAAGTTTCATTTAAATCACTCTGGGTGTTTAGGAGTAATCATTGTGACAAAATCTTTCTAAAAAAATGAAAAGAGCAGGAAATTACACTTTGAGAGCGGTTCACAAGTGCATCTTGTATTGTAAATTGTACAAAGTCTTATTGAAATCAGTCCTGATTCAATCTAAACACTTGACAACGTAAATGTCAAGCTAACAAATGATAATACATCTGTGTTCAGACAATACAGTTACAAAGTGGCACAATAGTTGATAGAATATATACACTTATACAAACACACACAAAACTATATCTGGTAGTTAAAAACTGGGATTCATTTGATCCATTCATCCTCACTCAAAGATTCTGCCAAAAAAATCAAGCAACATCTTAATGTTAATCTAATGTTTCTTGTTTTTTTTATAAATTTTCTTTGAAAATAAGAGTGTATGAACTAACAATGTTTTGCTGTATATATATTTTTTCTTATGTTACTAAGGACAAGAGGATCAAATGAAACTCACATTTTTTGGCATGGGTGTTCAAAGCCATATTAGATAAGGACCAAATTACACAAATTTCTCCACAAGATGTATTTTCAAAATTTCAAAACTCACACAAAATCATATTGATTCAACATTAACATCAAAAGACATAAAAAAAGGTATTTTGAAATTTTTAGGAAATTAAAAGCAAAATATCATCTTGAAAATTTGAATTCATGATTTGAACAGCTAATGCAGCTTCAAACAACCAAACCTTGTATACAGACTATTGGGTATGTTTCTATAGGGACATCCACAGGAGTAACCAAAGATCTTACATGTGTCTGAGGTAGAGGTCAGTATCTGGCTGAATATCTTTAGCTAGGCTGAGAAGATATAAAAATCATTTTACTGCCACACATCCTATCTGAAACATTGGCCTCATTTACATACACTATATAATATAATACATGTGTAGGTCCCATGAGATTATAGTCACTTTTCCTGAACTGCAAAGTCATCCATCATAGTTAAACATGTAAACCGACCCAAATCAGCAATAACTCTAAATAGTTCAGCCAGAACATTCAGTTGGCCTGAAATGTTTATCCAAAGATAGAGGTTGTATGGCATTCAAGAGATTTGACATTTGGTGGTCGACAAAGTTCAGTACACAATTTTTGATTGGTCCTGATGTGACAGTGGTTGTGTGTGAACCTTGTGCTGCCCTCTGGTGTTATCAGAGACAGCCCGAACTTCCTCTGGGCGCTGGCACATTTATTATTAATACAATTCATTATAGAATGGGGTGGCTTTTAGTGGGAAAATACCACACATATTGTCAACCTGACATTGACTGTACACTAAACTGGGTCACACAGAGAGAAAAGGACACCTTTGGAGTTCAACTGCAACGAGGACAAATATCAAAGAGGTTCAACATCATTAAAAGTCATGCCTTATTTTAAGATAGTCAATTGGAAAAGAAAAATTGACTCTACAACAATTTCTTTTAAATGAAGGAAAGTTAAGTAACAAAAATCAAAACATGACTTAATTCCTTTATATATTATTGTAAACCTCTTTTTTACCTGACCCCCAGTGTTTGTGTATTCTTCAGATAATGACATTTATGTACCCTATATATACTGTGTATCCCTTTATGTCACCATGTACACATGTACATACAAACAGTGCCTGTAGTAGATACTGGGATTTACAGTGGTGATTTACCGTGAAGACACTATTTTAATACTGATGTGATTATCTGTGGAATAAATATTCACAGGAGATTTAAATGCACAAGTCTCCTCATGAAGTAATGTTTAAAAAATGTATCTCTCATGAAAAAACAGTGAATTACACTAGACAAAAGTATATGTACACCTTATTGAAATCTCACAAAATCTACTGTAAAATGAAGCACACTCTCATTGATATATTGTATAACATCTTTTTATCACAATTTTTCTTTTCAAAACTTCAGTGCTGCATAATTCTGTTTCTAGAGTTTCATAAAATCAGCAATGGCTATTAAAATCAATTAAGACAATAAATAGCTGACAGTCCTATACCTACTAAATAATAAATTCCTAAGGAAGGTTCTCACCAGGCATTCAATACATGTTTTAAATATGACACCCTCTACAGTGAGTAAAGGGAGACTACTCAATCTTTATGTTAACAGCTTAATTAGGTGCATACAAATTTATCTTTCAAAATCTTCCACACTAAAATGGCTGCACTGAAATACAATGTATCAACTTAACTGAAATGTAGGTAAAGAGCAAAGTCATAACAAAGTTAAAACAATATTCTGTAGGATGACAGTGATGACATTGATGACAGTACTGTTAGACGATACCTGCTGGTTGTTAGATTTGGATAAATGAAACTCTGGCAAGTAATGCGAACCCACATGCCCCGCCTTACAACAAATATTATGATTGTAAACCAGTACCTCTACCTGCTGGGTGGTAACTGGTCAGCATTGATACGTACCTTGCCCATTAGGCCTGGCACACGACCTGGACACAGTTTTCTCCAGCACACATTTTCTAGTGTCACCTGTCACTAGTGTTTTTGTCTTTGTCCTCTGTCCACTCAAAACATTACAATCTCCCCAAGGTCCAGACTGGTAAACACAACCTGCAAGTACACAACCTCGCACATTAAATTCCTCAAATATATTTACCCTTGTAATGAAGAATGTGTTGGCACCAAGTAGCAAGAGGCACACAGGCCTAAATGGTCACCTGAGCTGTTGTAAAGATGTTTAATGTTGCGATTTGAAGTAATTATGTAGTGTACCACCAGTTATATAATGGGGTTTTTAACAGAATAATGGAATAACAACATAATCCTTAAGTTTTGTGATCCCTGTGGAAAAGTTGGAACATTTTCTCTGTCTATGATAAAAGGTGAAGGTCAATATTTGAGCAAGTTTTGTAGTAGCCCTTCATTCCAGATATATGCTGATTATATGCTTTACCCCTATGATTGTGACCTTAAACACTTTTTATCGCTCTCCTGTCTAGCTACTCTGCTAGGTACTGACCAAATATCACAATCCTAAGTTTTACCCTTTTTCAGAAGAAGTTGCTTGCTGGATTTTAATAAATCTGACATTTGTAACCTTGTCTTCAAGGTCAGCCTCGGTCATTCCTTGAAACAAACTTGAAAGCCATCATCCTGTATTTTGCTGCCAAGAATCATGACACTAAGTTAAAGGGTTTTAAAAAGTGTGTGATCCATATGAGTTTAATATTGGGTCAAGGTCATTCATTTGAACAACCTTAGTCACCTTAGGCCTCTTGGTTATTCAGACGGAGTTGTTAATAGTTCTAAAACATTCAACTTCAGTGACCTTGCAAGAGAGTTAAGATCATGCACATGGAAAGACTTGATGGTCCATCATACGAGCATACTTCTGTTCTGATATCATCACTTTAGTCCTCCTGGATATCAAGATAGTGTTGTTTAAAGAAGAAAAAAAGCTGCATGATGTATGCTATGCTAATTAACGTACAGGCACACCATGCTAGGTAAGCTAAAGTATTACAATACAGCAGGCAGCTTCAGTTTCCAACTGCAGGGAAATGTAACACTGAATGATTTACGGGGTATTAAGCACTGAGTGAACTTAGGGAGATTACGTACTCAGTTATATCTTGAGGTTTAATACTGAGTGAGCTTAGGGAGATTACGTTCTCAGTTATATCTTGTGATTTAATACTGAGTTAACTTAGGGAGATTAAATACTCAGTCATATCCTGATATTTAATACTGAGTGAACTAATGGAGATTACGTACTCAGATATATCTTGAGATTTAATAAACAGTGAACTTAGGGAGATTGCATACTCAGTCATATCTTTAGATTTAATACTGAGCAAACTTAGGGAGATTACCTACTCAGTTATATCTTGAGCTTTAATGCTGAGTGAACATAGGGAGATTACGTACCCAGTTATATCTTGAGGTTTAATACTGAGTGAGCTTAGGGAGATTACGGTCTCAGTCATATCTTGAGTTTTAATACTGAGTGAGCTTAGGGAGATTACGTAATCAGTTATATCTTGAGGTTTAATACTGAGTGAGCTTAGGGAGATTACGTACCCAGTTATATCTTGAGGTTTAATACTGAGTGAACTAATGGAGATTACGTACTCAGATATATCTTGAGATTTAATACATGGTGAACGAAGGGAGATTACATACTCAGTTATATCTTGAGCTTTAATGCTGAGTGAACTAAGGGAGATTACATACTCAGTTATATCTTGTGATTTAATACTGAGTGAGCTTAGGGAGATTACGGTCTCAGTCATATCTTGAGATATAATAATGAGTGAACTTAGGGAGATTGCATACTCAGTCATATCCTGATATTTAATACTGAGTGAAGTTAGGGAGATTACGTACTCAATCATATCTTGAGATTTAATACTGAGTGAACTTAGGGAGATTACAGTCTCAGTCATATCTTGAGATTTAATACTGAGCAAACTTAGAGAGATTACGTACTCAGTTATATCTTGAGATTTAATACTGAGTGAACTTAGGGAGATTATGTACCCAGTTATATCTTGAGATTTAATACTGAGTGAACTTAGGGAGATTATGTACCCAGTTATATCTTGAGATTTAATACTGAGTGAACTTAGGGAGATTACAGTCTCAGTCATATCTTGAGATTTAATACTGAGCAAACTTAGAGAGATTACGTACTCAGTTATATCTTGAGATTTAATACACGGTGAACTTAGGGAGATTACGGTCTCAGTCATATCTTGAGATTTAATACTGAGTGAACTAAGGGAGATTACGCACTCAGTCATATCTTGAGATTTAACACTGGGTTAATTTAGGAGGACTCTCAGCAAAATCTAGTCACAGCTAAGAAGCACTCAGTTATATTTCACACCAACAAGATGAAAAAATGAAAAAAAACACCACTAGGTTGCTATAAAGCATATCATATAAGTTAGAAATATATATCTTCCATCATAAATAATTCAGCACTGATTCATATGTTTCTTGTAAACTAAAAACATGATGAAGAAAATGTTACATTATATTGGCCAAAGTATTCCTTTGTGCATCTAACAAAGCATCTGCTACAATCATCAGATATAAACTGCGAAAGACATGCTCGGAAATATGGAGGGGTTGTATGTAAAATTGAAATTTGACACACCTAATATAAAGCATACCCAACTAGGGCATTAACAGCATCATCTATGATTTTTTCTTAAAAGCATCAAAAACATCATGTAGTTTACATTAAATCTATTAATTTATCTTGCAAGAAGGTCACATTTTCAGTTGGTGAAGTAATTAAGTTTTTATTTTACATGATGCCATTTTCCCAGAGTACCTGTCAGTCTCACCATCTGTCAGAAACCCTATCTTTATAGATTTAACATCACTACAAATATTTCTCAATTAGACCAGAATGTTTTACAGATTTTATTCTGTTATTGAACATCCTAAAATAAACGTGCAAATTGAGAAAGTTTATCTTTATACCCTTCAAACCCAGACATATGTCAGCACAGCAGAGAGAGAATGTTGAGTTAAGATTGTTGTCAGTAAGAAACTTCTCCAACTGAGGCTGTCAGAGGATCCATTAGATTACAGACTTTCATGGACTATTGTATAATATTACTTATCTGAACTAGCTGAATATTCAACCTAATCTTGGTTACCTGAACAATACTGGTAATGAATTCATCAAAGGTATACTTCAACGGAGTATCTACCAGAAATTGTGATTGCAATTGATGAAAATGTAAGTGTTCTCATCTATGATAAACTCAATAAAAAAAATGTGTTAAAATTTAACTGAATTATCCCTAGACCCACTAACTATTGAAATCTTGAGGCGTTACTGACTTTGTATCTCTTGTCGTAATGCATTTAAAATGAAGACTTCTCGCATATAAGCTTATTACTGACAAAGACAACCCATAGATATGACAAAGACAACCCATAGATATGACAGAAACAACCCATAGATATGACAAAGACAACCCATAGATATGACAAAGATAACCCATAGATATGACAAAGTCAACCCATAGATATGACAAAGTCAACCCATAGATATGACAGAAACAACCCATAGATATGAAAAAGATAACCCATAGATATGACAGAAACAACCCATAGATATGAAAAAAACAACCCATAGATATGAAAAAGACAACCCATAGATATTACAAAGACAACCCATAGATATGACAAAGACAACCCATAGATATGACAAAGACAACCCATATATATGACAAAGACAACCCATAGATATGACAAAGTTAACCCATAGATTTTTTTCTACATACAAGCCACATATCCCAGAGCAAAGTAATCAGCAGACAAGATTATTACTAACACAGCTAGCCTTGGCCATTTAACAAGCTATTAATTCCTTTCCCATTACTGAACACAGATACAACTGAACATTTATCTGGTCACTATACAGTATGCAAGAAATAAAGACTTAACATGGAAAATCTTTAAATGAAATAGGATCCAGGTTTTAGATAAAGAATAAGAATTATCTTCCTTCATGTGCATGCCCTTTTTATGAAAATTCAATTCCATTGCAGAAAAATGTTATATTTCTGAAATTGTCAATAATTTTACGGCTTTTCCATGATCCCACAAACATCCCTTGACAACCAAGCACAAGATATCAGCTAATTCTCCATAACTTGAGTTACGACTTCTGTTTTATCGGTCTGTTGGGCTTTGCTGGTTATTGCCAATAACGTTGGTTTCCAGTACACATGGTACCACAGTCCATTGATGCAGTTCTCCCCATTTCAACCAAATTGAGAGGAAAAGAGACAAGTAAAAAAAAAAAAAAACGTAGTCAGCATTGTCAAATGTTCACATGATTAATATGTTCAAATGGTTATATAATATAAAAGGTCAAAGGAACAAAATCTTCATGAAAATGGTATCAAAAGATGTCAAAAATATCATAAGTCTAATACGTGCGAAGATCCACTTAATGTCAAAAGGTCATATATATAGTCTTCAAAACATGTAGTCAAATAGTCAGCAATTTAAAGAGTCGAATGGGCAAAAAGGTCAAAGGGTCATACAGTCTGCTTTTCAATGTTAAAGGATCTCATGACCAATCATTAAGGTCAACATGAAGAAATGATCCCAGTGTCAGCAAAAACAAATGGTGCCAATATTAACAAGAACAAACAGTCCCAATGTTAACAAGAACAAACAGTCCCAATATTAAAAAGAACAAACAATCCAACGTTAACAAGAACAAATAATGACAATGTCAGCAAGAACAAATGGTCCCAACGTTAACAAGAACAAACAGTCCCAATGTCAACAAAAACAAATGTTCCCAATGTCAGCAAGAACAAATGGTGCCAATGTCAGCAAAAACAAATGGTCCCAATGTCAGCAAGAACAAATGATACCAAGGTCAACAAGAACAACGGATATCAAGGTCAACAAGAACAAATGGTGTCAATGTCAACAAGAACAAACAGTCCCAAGGTTAACAAGAACAAATGGTCCCAATGTCAGCAAGAACAAATGGTCCCAATGTCAGCAAGAACAAATAGTCCCAATGTCNATCCCAAGGTCAACAAGAACAAAGGATATCAAGGTCAACAAGAACAAATGGTGTCAATGTCAACAAGAACAAATGGTCCCAACGTTAACAAGAACAAATTGTCCCAATGACAGCAAGAACAAATGATCCCAAGGTCAACAAGAACAAAGGATCTCAAGGTCAAAAAGAACAAATGGTGCCAATGTTAACAAGAACAAATGATCCCAAGGTCAACAAGACCAAAGGATCTCAAGGTCAACAAGAACAAATGGTCCCAATGTCAACAAGAAGAAATCGACCCAACGTTAACAAGAACAAATGGTCCCAATGTCAGCAAGAACAAATCGTCCCAACGTTAACAAGAACAAATGGTCCCAATTTCAGCAAGAACAAACAGTCCCAACGTCAACAAGAACAAATCGTCCCAATGTCAGCAAGAACAAATCGTCCCAACGTTAACAAGAACAAATGGTCCCAATGTCAGCAAGAACAAACAGTCCCAACGTCAACAAGAACAAATCGTCCCAATGTCAGCAAGAATAAATGATCCCAATGTCAGCAAGAATAAATGATCCCAATGTCAACAAGAACAAAGGATCTCAAGGTCAACAAACAGAAAGGATCCAATGGTCAAGAAGAACAAGGGACCCAAAACACAACAAGAGCAATGGATAAAACGTTGAAAAAGAACAAAGGATCCATAATGAACAAAAACACCAAAAATTATGGAAAGACTTGAAAAGAATACATCATTTATAAAGACAAAGGATCCCCTGGTTAAAGTTTAAAAAAGTAAAAAAAAAATCCATTTCAAGCAAGAACACAGGGATCATGATCAAGAACAACAAATTATCTAATAATCGAAATATTGCTAAGGGGTCAAATGAAATTAAGGTTTTATCAAAATGTTGGAGTATGAATATTTAATCTTTTTTTACTCTTATATGCTAGTACACAACAATTACTAGAAGAATGTACACATAATATATGTCATTAAAAGTAGGCTCTGAAAGACTTGACTGAAACTATATCAGCAAGGTAACCATGTAATGTGTTTATGTAAACCAATATTTGAAAATCAAAGTACTATCCCCAAAAATAGAAGGCTACAGAGTCAGCATCTGTCTGATGTAAGTCCAGTCCCCCTGAACCAATTCTGATCATCTGTCCAGGTTTCAATGTATCAATATCAATGTGGTTATGCCATTAGGCAATTATTTTATCACCATACAGATTTGTACACAACATTATGTGATGTATAATCTATATACATTAACTGCTGAAGGCAGGGGTATTATCCTTATGGAGATTGTAATCAGCTGCCGTAACTATCAAGGACATCATCTGCTGATACAATATATGATGGTGTATACATTGTATCAGCAGAATTAGACAACAACAAAATAACCAATAAACTGTGGTTTTAGACTGGTCTAAGCTCATAAAACAATATGACTTGATAAGACCAGCTATATGTACTGGCCATTATAAGCTCAGACATGGATAGGATAACTACAGTAGGAATGTAATGAAACTTAACTACTCAGAGAGTGCCCTCCTACATTTCCATCCTATTTGGGCACTGCTATCAAATACACGAAATTCTTGAGAAGACATTAAATTCCCCCCAAAATATATTCCTGTGTACAAAGACAGAAATGATGTTCAGTCTGTCACAGGGACCTGATGTGCTCAGTTAGGAAGATATAGAAACCCTGCTCAATCATTCATCGGGCCTGGCGTGGCTCAAGTAAGAAAGAAAGAAACCCTGTAGACTCAGCTCACACCAACAGCTATCCTGTTTTGTAAGACACAAGGACTATTAACCAACAATATATAATTTGTTTTAAATGATAATAGTAAAAGATTAGTAAGGGTACCACCAGACCCTGTGCTGTCAGGTTCAGCAGCTGTCAACATGGTAATGTATACTTCCTCAGTGTGGCGGACACATTAACCTCTTGTCAAAGATAGCATCAGACAATGGTGGTCCTCATTCTTTTCTGAAACCCAGCCCTTGGAATGTTATTTCTGTAAAGTATGTCTGTTTACCTACAAATTGATATCTCCTTCTATGATTGATAGAATCACCACATTAAGGTGACCGAGGCTATGGTGCCAGCTATTAAGAGATGAGAAGGAGGTGATAACCCGTGGTTATGTTTTTCTTCCAGAAAGCAACAAAACATCCATCATTCCTAGATATAACAAACATTAACCAAATTATTGTCCTGCTTTCAATGATAAGGCTACCATTTCCCCCATTTTTCTACATCTCTAAACCGCACACTTAAATACTGAAGTCATCTGTACACAAGAATAAACGCTGTTTATAGTGCTGATGGCTTACAGATTACCTCCTTTACAATCTCATAAAACTCACCAAGTTAGAGTGCATGAGGGATGTAAGCGGCAATATGAGTAGGGG
The DNA here is from genome assembly GCF_002113885.1 of Mizuhopecten yessoensis. Taxonomy (NCBI): domain Eukaryota; kingdom Metazoa; phylum Mollusca; class Bivalvia; order Pectinida; family Pectinidae; genus Mizuhopecten; species Mizuhopecten yessoensis. Next base: position 1,488,546 of record NW_018405739.1, read on the forward strand.
GAAAACTGTGTATAATTTACTGATGTATCAGTAATGGAAGCAATGTAGTTTCTTTGTTTGAAGTTTTATTTTTGTATTGATTGAAAAGTTAAAGAAATGTTGAAGAAAAGGAATTCGTTTAATTTCTTTTAGTCTCTACCTCAAGACAGAAAATCTTGTAACACTAAATGTTTTAGTCTCTACCTCCAGA
>NW_018405740.1:0-214 GCF_002113885.1 Mizuhopecten yessoensis
TATATATGTCAGTGTTTATCCATACATATATTGTGTACGTTAACAAGGTATATATGTCAGTGTGTATCCATACATATATTTTGTACGTAAACAGGGTGTATTTGTCAGTGTTTATCCATGCATATATTGTGTACGTTAACACGGTATATATATCAGTGTTTATCCATAAATATATTGTGTACGTAAACACGATATATATGTCAGTGTTTATCCA
>NW_018405740.1:1571-1745 GCF_002113885.1 Mizuhopecten yessoensis
TTATATATGTTAGTGTGTATCCATACATATATTGTGTACGTGAATACGGTATAGATATCAGTGTTTATCCATACATATATTGTGTACCTAAACACGATATATATGTCAGTGTTTATCCATACATATACCGTGTATGTCAACACGGTATATAGGTCAGTGTGTATCCATACATAT
>NW_018405741.1:0-214 GCF_002113885.1 Mizuhopecten yessoensis
GCAGATCTATTCCACATCTTGCATACAACATCATTGCTGCAATAATAGCCACTCCCAAAGAGTTATTTGGAACTTCAATTGGCAAGACGACCCAACACAGACATAATCTTGTGTACAAATGCAAGACAAATATATCACGTTTTTTTCTATGAATGAACACCAACGAGATTGAATCAAAACAGTACAATTTAAAAACACATCAGGGCGGAGACCA
>NW_018405741.1:7863-8106 GCF_002113885.1 Mizuhopecten yessoensis
CTCATTCAAAATATGTATAGAAAACTTCGAGGAACGAAAAGCGTTGCCATGCCTACACATATTTAAATAATAATGTATCAGCAAGTTTATAATCGAGACATGTACCAACATCCAAGCAGAACCAGATACGTGTGCCCATTTGCAGATTCCAGGTGGAAACTGTCTGTGTCTTCGCATTAAACCCAAAAAGCGGTACTGTGAAGATAATGCCGAGAAGGAGTTCCATGTTTGTTTTCCGTATTG
>NW_018405742.1:0-214 GCF_002113885.1 Mizuhopecten yessoensis
GGTTTATGTTGGATTTCATTTTGCTTAGGTGTCCAGGAGACATCTGTTTTCCATATGACATATCAGTTTCATGTTTCAAAGCAAACAATTTCATTGTCAAAAGACAAACAGAAATAGCAACAGGCATAGCCGTTCTTGTACTATGTCATGTTTTTGTTTTTCAGTAAAAATGGTCGTGATCAGATTTACTTCAAATATGACCCACATTTTCTTA
>NW_018405742.1:2228-2437 GCF_002113885.1 Mizuhopecten yessoensis
GTGACAATCAGTTAGATACAGTGGGCGTGCTATTTTCCCGAATCTGCAGGGCGCTCATTATTATCACGCTTTGAGAATGACAAAACCTAATATAAGCATTTGGGAAAAATAAAATAACTATGCAAATGACAGAAGCCTTTAAATATCACGTTCAAACGTTAACTTATATCTAGCTGATAAAATATTTTCTTTTCAGATATTGCATTTAA
>NW_018405742.1:3105-4615 GCF_002113885.1 Mizuhopecten yessoensis
AGGTTTTCCTCCAGGGAATTTGACAGTTGTTTACAAGCTGAAAGGACAATCGACGTTCGAACCATTCATGAGCGACAGAATTATTCAATATCCGACAAACACTTCTATGACTAGTTGTGGAACAACTAAATATTTCAAGTTCGGTCTAAACTTCACGTCGGCTGACGACGGCGGAGAGGTCAAGTGCGTTGCTACCAATCAGGAATTAGGCGTTACCACCGAATCGGACGTTGGAACGCTAGAACTTATTCCTCGTATGTATTCTTATTTTATATTCACGTCGTTAAAATCGTTACAAATTATAAAGCGTAAAGAATATACAAGTTTTGGCTACGTACCTTTTAAAATCACCAAATCAATGTTTTTAACAGTTAACTCAAAGATACTGGAATATTAGCTTTCCTTTTTCTCATTCAGATATTAACAAATTCCAGATAGTGTCTACGTCAGTTGCTCTGTATTAATATATGATGCGAATATTTTATGAAAAAATGCCAGCATATTTTGTGATTGGTATTCTATGCGAAAATCATAAAAAATAAGCCTGTGTCATATACATCATTTTCAGTCCATCATTTTGTGGTATTTTGTGTCGTATTGGTCCTTTCACAAATTGCATGTATACTTCATATATAATCGTAATGTAATTTGATTAATGAGCATCTCTAAATATTAACTTATTAGATACATTTGTCAGAGTAGATAGGTAAACTTGGTGCCTTATCTTGTTGTCGTCTTAGACTATATAATTTGTTGAAACCTTAAGTACATAGTATAACTTGATTATTTGTAGGACAACACTGTAACACAACCAGTGCCTCAAGGTTTTTACACCACCCAACAAACTGTAATAAGTACGTGGAGTGTGTATCTAAGTATCCATATGGCTTACAGTGTCCCAATCAAAACCATTGTGCCAACATCGGAACAGATGCTGTACAATGTGGTGGTTGTGATGGAGTTATTTGCCCATGGAACATTACAAGTAAGAGCCATTAATTATTGATTCTTATAGATTGTGCCGCTACGTATAAATCAGTGTGTACATATGATACAGACAAAAAGTATACACCAAGAAGACGAAGACTTATTTTCGTTAATTTCACAACTGGTAGTATTATTATACTAACGGCGCAATTTCAGAGTATATCGGAACGCCGCTGTTTTAATCAGACATAATACTGCTCCATCAATCAGATCTTTTTTATTTTCATATTTTTTTTGTATGGTTTGTTTTGGTATTTTCCAAAGCAGGCTTTTATGTCCTAATTACGTGTCTTTCTATTAACAGCTACAACACAAGGACCAACGACAACAACGACACCGCCTCCGACATCCCAGTGTATGTATTCTTCCATTGAACGTACTAATATTAGAGCCACTTTACACAACATTTCAATGCGACTTTATTTCAATCCCAGTACCTAGCCTGATAAATGGCATTCAAGGATACTTTTTCTTAGATCACCTATGTTCAGAGACACCCTGCTGTTACCCAAGGTTATTGTGT
>NW_018405742.1:4923-5379 GCF_002113885.1 Mizuhopecten yessoensis
TTCAAAATGATATGTATTGGCAAATAATCAAAGTACATATGATAACTAATTAAATGAGCAACAGTTATATTCACTTTTCATTTCGCTGCATAGATCTACTTATTTCCGCTCAATATCATGATAAAATATGAAGACATGTTCACATGGTTATGAACGTAGATGCAGCAGTACTACCGCATATTTACTGACTTCTGTTAAACGGTATCTTTCGTGATATTATTATATTAAATTAGTATTATCTTATCATAAAATGTAAACCGACTGTATACTTTTCAAATGTTTAATACAAATTATCAACCAATTGTAAATCGCTATTAAAACATTGTCTGTAATGTTGAGGTATAATATGTAATGATAAAGCATTGTATATACTTGTCTTTAAATGTATGTCTTAACAGTCATCAACTGTACCGATGAGACGGCATTCATAGGAAAATCTGTGACTCTTACCTGCAA
>NW_018405743.1:0-215 GCF_002113885.1 Mizuhopecten yessoensis
AATCTACACCTGTACAACACCCTCCACCTGTACAACAATCTACACCTATTTAACAATCTACACATATGTAANTTACACATATATAACAATCTACACATATATAACAATCTACACATATACAACAATCTACACCTATATAACAATCTACACATATACAAAAATCTACACTAATACAACAATCTACACATATATAACAATCTACACCTGTACAACAC
>NW_018405743.1:1532-2006 GCF_002113885.1 Mizuhopecten yessoensis
TCATATACAACAATATACACATGTATAACAATCTACACATATATATCAATGTACACATATATTACAATGTACACATATACAACAATGTACACATATATAAAAATCTACACATATATAACAATGTACACATATGTAAAGATTTACACATATATAATAATCTACAGTACACATATACAACAATGTACACATATATAAAAATCTACACATATATAACAATCTACATAACAATGTACACATATGTAAAGATTTACACATATATAATAATCTACAGTACACATATACAACAATGTACACATATATAAAAATCTACACATATATAACAATGTACACATATATAACAATCTACACATATATATCAATGTACACTTATATAACAATGTACACATATGTAAAGATTTACACATATATAATAATCTACACATATATAATAATCTACACATATACAACAATCTACACCTATATCACAATCTACAC
>NW_018405744.1:0-215 GCF_002113885.1 Mizuhopecten yessoensis
CGCTTAGTGTCATATCAACGTTAAATGTTAGAATCATTATAACGCCAAGTGTCATATCAACGTTAAATGTTAGAATCATTATAACGCTTAGTGTAATATCAACGTTAAATGTTAGAATCATTATAACACTTAGTGTAATATCAACGTTAAATGTTAGAATCATTGTAAAACTTAGTGTAATATCAACGTTAATTGTCAGAATCATTGTAACGCTT
>NW_018405744.1:4019-4300 GCF_002113885.1 Mizuhopecten yessoensis
GAAATGTTAGAATCATTATAACACTTAGTGTAATATCAACGTCAATTGTTAGAATAGCTGTAACGCTCAGTGTAATATCAACGTTATCTGTTAGAATTGTTTTAACGCTTAGAGTAATATCAACGTTAAATGTTAGAATCATTGTAACGCTTAGTGTAATATCAACGTTAATTGTTAGAATTATTGTAACGCTTAGTGCAATATCAACGTTGAATGTAAGAATCATTGTAACGCTAAGTGTAATATCAACGTTAAATGTTAGAATCATTATAACACTTAGT
>NW_018405745.1:0-215 GCF_002113885.1 Mizuhopecten yessoensis
TCTATACCACAGTTTAAAGAGGAAGTGTAGCTTTTTGTCTATACCGCAGTATAAAAAGGAGTTGTAGCTTTTTGTCTATACCACAGTTTAAAGAGGAAGTGCAGCTTTCTGTCTATACCACAGTTTAAAGAAGTGTAGCTTTTTGTCTATAACGCAGTTTAAAGAGGAGATGTAGCTTTCTGTCTATACCACAGATTAAAGAGGAAGTGTAGCTT
>NW_018405745.1:309-719 GCF_002113885.1 Mizuhopecten yessoensis
AACCAAAGTTTAAAGAGGAAGTGTAGCTTTCTTTCTGTACCACAGTTTAAAGAAGTGTAGCTTTCTGTCTATACCAAAGTTTAAAGAGGAAGTGTTGCTTTCTGTGTATGCCGCAGTTTAAAGAGGAAGTGTAGTTTTCTGTTTATACCACAGTTTAAAGAGGAAGAATAGCTTTTTGTCTATACCACAGTTGAAAGAGGAAGTGTAGCTTTCTGTCTATACCACAGTTTAAAGACGAAGTGCAGCTTTCTGTCTATACCACAGTTTAAAGAGGAAGTGCAGCTTTCTGTCTATACCACAGTTTAAAGAGGAAGTGTTGCTTTCTGTGTATGCCGCAGTTTAAAGAGGAAGTGTAGTTTTCTGTTTATACCACAGTTTAAAGAGGAAGTATAGCTTTCTGTTTATACCAC
>NW_018405745.1:4508-4989 GCF_002113885.1 Mizuhopecten yessoensis
TACCATTCTGTCTATACCACAGTTTAAAGAGGAAGTATAGCTTTTTGTCTATACCACAGTTTAAAGAGGAAGTGTAGCTTTCTGTCTATACCACAGTTTAANTTAAAGCTTTTGTCTATACCGCAGTTAAAAGAGGAGATGTAACTTTCTGTCTATACCACAGTTTAAAGAGGTAGTATAGCTTTTTGTATATACCACAGTTTAAAGAGGAAGTGTAGCTTTCTGTCTATACCACAGTTTAAAGAGGAAGTGTAGCTTTCTGTCTATACCACAGTTTAAAGAAGTGTAGCTTTTTGTCTATACCGAAGTTAAAAGAGGAGATGTAGCTTTCTGTCTATACCACAGTTTAAAGAGGAAATGTAGCTTTCTGTCTATACCACAGTTTAAAGAGGATGTGTAGCTTTCTGTCTATACCACAGTTTAAAGAAGTAAAGCTTTTTGTCTATACCGCAGTTAAAAGAGGAGATGTAACTTTCTGTCT
>NW_018405745.1:8168-73359 GCF_002113885.1 Mizuhopecten yessoensis
GGTAATAACAAGTCAGACCCTAGGGGTAACACACAATCGACCGGTGATAGAAGTATAGCTTTTTGTCTATACCGCAGTTTAAAGCGGAAGTGTAGCTTTCTGTTTATACCACAGTTTGAAGAGGAAGTGTAGTTTTCTGTCTATACCACAGTTTAAAGAAGTGTAGCTTTTTGTCTATACCACAGTTAAAAGAGGAGATGTAGCTTGCTGTCTATACCACAGTTTAAAGAGGAAGTGCATCTTTCTGTCCATACTACAGTTTAAAGAAGAATAGAAGTATAGCTTTCCGTCTCGACTGTACATTTCAAGGATGAACATTTCACAGGGAACTGATGAAGAAATATAGCCTTTTGATTCTCTGTCTTTGCTACAATTTTTAGAGACTAAAACATAACTTTCCAATGTTCATTCATAAATCAGGCCCATCCACGGGACAACGTCACATTGATAGATCTCCATTTTGACACTCGCCATATTTTCGAGCGAAATGAAACCTGCCCTTGTCAAATGCCTTTCATAGTTTTGATAGAGTAGAAAACTGAATCGATGCTGTGATATACAAGTTTGTGATATTTACCGAATGAATGATTCTGTGTAATGTAAGAAATGACAGTCTGTTTACCGACATAGAAGACTCGGCTTATCTCCAGGGGGTAGCGGAGCGCTCGGCGCTATTTGATCCCATACGGATAATTCCTGATTACAATCATTGCAGACTGACAAGCGAGACTGAATACATGTAAACAAATGTAGTCGACAAACATGCTGCTCCGCATTTCTCACTGAAAATCACAATATTCACCAACATTATATTCTCTTTACTCTCACTAATTTGTCTGATGAATGATTTATACCCCCTAAACGTTAACCAATGAGGGGTTTCTTACCTTACGCAGTTTACCAATGAGAGTTATTGGCATACAAAGTTAGCCAATGCGAGATTTCTTGACATACAAAGTTACCCAATGAGAGGTTTCTTGACATACAAGGTTAGCGAATGAGAGGTTTCTTGGTATACAAAGTTACCCCATGAGAGATTTTTTGGCAAATAATGTCCGATGAGAAATTTCTTCGCATACAACGAGAGGTTTCTTACCTTACAAAGCTTAATAACAAGAGGTTTCTTACCTTACAAAGCTTAATAATAAGAGGTTTCTTACCTTACATAGCTTACTAATAAGAGGTTTCTTACCTTACAAAGCTTACTAATAAGAGGTTTCTCACCTTACAAAGCATACTAATAAAAGGTTTCTAACCTTGCAAAGTTACCAATAAGAGGTTTCTTACCTTACAAAGATACTAACGAAAGGTTTCTTACCTTCAAAAAGTTTACCAACGAGAGGTTTCTCACCTTACAAAGTTTACCAATAAGAGGTTTCTTACCTTACAAAGCTTACTAACGAAAGGTTTCTTACCTTACAAAGTTTACCAACGAGAGGTTTCTTACCTTACAAAGTTTACCAATAAGAGATTTCTTATCTTGCAAAGCTTACTAACGAGAGGTTTCTTACCTTACAAAGTTTACCAACGAGAGGTTTCTTACCTTACAAAGTTTACAGATGAGAGGTCTCTTACCTTACCAAGTTAACCAAAGTGAAGCTGTTTACTTTACAAAGTTTACCAATGAGAGGTTTAAGGTTTAACAGGGAATAACAACTTCTATTTTAAAAACAAATATTGCAATGAGTGTAACAGATACATATTGGTCTTTATGTCCCCAAGAAGAGGGTACAAGCACAAATCCCTAATTTTGCGGGGGATTCCCACATAATTCGCCTCTTACGATCATGCAGTGGGTAACAGCAGGTGTTTTCTTTTCTCAATCCCCGACCTGGAGAGGTACTCCCCGGACGTGTTATCTCTATTCTCATTTTACTTTATATTTTACGACGTTCTGTAACTTTATTTTTACTTTTCCTTGCAACGTTTTCCAACAAGTGTTTTTCGTAGAGTGCCGACATTCTCAGACTGTAAAACACCAGGAAATCGCACTGACGAAACCGTGCCTCCAAACATTATCGTTACGTATTAAACCAGATCTTCGCACTGACATGCGAGATAACCTTTTTTGTCGTAAACTTATTTATCGGATGAAACCCACCGTGTCAATAGCTACTAGTAGCTAGAAGTTGAGCTGTCGCTCCAAAGATAAACACAGTTTTTCATGAGTGTAATTGAAAATTCAACGCGAACCTAATGCAGTAATCAACGTTTTACCGAATAAGTGATCGCTTTCAGGCGAAAGAAGTTAGTTGGCATTTAACTGATTGTGGGATATTTTTTCCTGAACAAAATAACTGTATGAAACACCGGTAGCGGTTTCATATGGTATTCATACCCCAATTGAAATTGCTCATTAAAAGTATTTTAACAATTATGAAAGTATCCCAATATAGTGTTGTTTGTTATGAAACCTTAATATCAATGTTAATGAACAATTTTAGTGTACCGAGTGATATCTTTTAGTGTTACACGTTATATTCCCACTGTGTAGCATTGCCATTATTATACACCCTGCTGAATTATGCTATACACGCCATGACGTAATAATTTTAACGTTGGAAACCACTACCCCTACTGAAGGTAGTTGTCATTTTAGAAAAAAAACAAACACTACATACACTTATTTTTACTGCATGTTAAGTTTTGAGAAATTCTTGCTTATAAAAAAAATGGTAATTACAAATAGTAAACTGATTTGTATTCGGCATTCATATTCACACAAAAATGTCGTCTGAATGCTGTTCAATGCTCAAATATCATGCCATCTGTGAAGAATAATATTTAAGTGAAATGCGAACATATCTCGTACATTGTACATGTATGCTATCTGTTAACATACCTAGAGGAATTCACGTGGCCGTAAATCGGTTAATGCGAAATGGTGTCAGTTCATTAGAAAGATGAATGCTATTAGGTGTATAACATTACAACCCTCCACACGTAAACCCGTCGTTACAGGCATTGAACTTTTGTCAAGAGGCACACTTTAACTGTTGCTGCTACTCACAATAACAAACTCTCGAGGTCACCTCTGTAACAGGACAATTATCAGCCCCACCGCCAGGCTAATGGGAATACTGAGTCGCATCAACACTCATCTACATGATGTTCCCGCTGTTTGATACCGTCCTAGTGGAAATGAGGATATCAAAGTCACGTGTCCCATCACGAAAAAGCACGTTGATGTTCAACGCTACTTTTTTCCATCCCTAACGCAAATATTAATCACGGAGAATGTTTAACGAAAAAAAAGCTCCTGTTTGTTGAGAACATGCGTTTTTTCCGGTAAAGAATGTTCTTTTAAGATCGTTTTACATGTTACATAACACGATGGATTGGAAATGGAGAATTTCTGCTGTGGTGTTATATAATCGCATGACATATTGCCTTGGGAGTGCTATACAACGTTCAGTGTGTCATTAGAGAAATCACACAGCAAAAGGAGCATGTTCTGGCGAGGAGTCTGGAAATACTTGTAATGTCGCATATGATAGAATGAAATATCAGCGGTAAAACAGCATTGAAATAAAGTGAGATCCATAAGTGTGACTAAATGCTATGGTTTTTTTTACGTATAACGCATATCTGCCATATTTTCAACGTCAGGTTATCGTTTACGAGCTGATTTAAATGATAAATTAGAGGACATGCAATGATTTTCCGATGAAATGGCGTACATAGTATGCGAGTATTAATTTTGGCATCGAATTTTTGATGTCCAAACATCGCATTTTCTCTTTTTACAAATGTATCACATAGCATTAGAATGCTATAGACCTGTCAAAAATTACGCCTGGTCATCCTGTATGAATGACAAGTGGTTTAAAATGTCATTTTACAAGTATTGCACGTTCTCTACAAGATGGTCAATTTATTTTGGTAAATTTTGGTAAATTTTCGATATGACGATACCATGACGTCAAAGTGTATACCTACACTCGGTTATATAGTTAACAGTTAAAGTATGGGTATGAGGGATATAGCAAGTTTATGATCCCCCGTGGCAAAGACTATATCCCGAGGCGAAATACTTCAACTGTTTTATCATACCGATACAAACGCTCTCACAATATTCTAAATATTATTAGACAACAAATTTTCAACAGTTGGGACACTTTATTAGCAAAACAAAAACAACTCTTGAGAATTTCCATGTCCGCGATATTCAAACCCTTTTTCAGTGCGGTAGCTAGAGAGCAATGTAACGGATGCCTGTACTGGTTTTTTTTTGTGTTCTAACTATCTTTTGCCTCCAAAATGTCCGACAACTCGCTTTCGTCCAACACAGAAAACCTGGGGGTCGCCATTTCTGTTGTCGTCTGTCAACAACAATGCGAGGTGAAGGTCGGTCCAGAAAGTACCGGCTCCGCTGGCCGGAAATTGCCGACGTAATTCGATTGCGCTGATTGGTCAATATTCGGTCAGGCCCCACCCACGACGTCACTCAATTTCCCGCATTTTCCGAGGGAAATAGTTTCAAAACTATCGCACCCCTCCAGACGAACTATTTCCCTGGCAAGCAGTTAGAGGGGAAATAGCTTGTTTAGGTGGTTACTTTTGTATAGTGTAAACTAAGTAGAGGTATAATAATACCGACTATGACCGTATCAAGACGTCAAAGTGTAAACGTACACTTGATTGTATAGTACCGATTATGACGGTATGATCACGCCACAGTGTAGACCTACACTTCGCTATATTGTATCGACTATGACGGTATGATGACGTCACAGTGTAGACATACACTTGCTTATATTGTATCGACAATGACGGTATCATGACGTCACAGTGTAAACTTTCACTTGGGTATGTATAGTACCGTCTATGACGGTATCACGACGTCACCGTTTAGACCTACACTTGGTTATATAGTACCTACTATGACGGTACCATGACGTCACCGTTTAGACATACACTTGGTTATATTGTATCGACTATGACGGTATGATGACGTCACAGTGTAAACTTGCGATTGTATATATAGTACCGACTATGACGGTACCATGACGTCACCGTTTAGACATGCACTTGGTTATATTGTATCGACTATGACGGTATGATGACGTCACAGTGTAAACTTGCACTTGCTTATATAGTACCGACTATGACGGTACCATGACGTCACACTGTAGACCTACACTTAGTTTTACGGTATACTGGACCCAGTTTCACTAAAGGTCGTAAGTCACCACGTAGACGTAAATTTAGACGTAACTTACGTCTGAAACCAGTTTCACTATAAGTTGTAACGTAAAGTTACGTCTTAATTTACGTGTAGGTCTACGTCCGCCCTGGTGTACACGTAAGATTAAACGTAACTTTAAACAACAACCCAAGATAGCCTTTGCGTTTTATTTTGTAACGTAATATTAATCAAGCAAACCTAAGTAAAGTGCCGTTTTTGTGCGATGAGTCAGCCGTTAGATATATTCAGAGTTGACTATTTGTTAGCGTGTATAGGTTCCCGAGGCATATATTATTATCCATCATCGATGGTGTAGATGAACAACTTTAACGAGCTACTGCCAGAACTCATATCATTCCAACAGTTGCAGATGAGATTACAACAGCAGGCGTCCTTTGAAAATCTGCGTTCACCGGATGTTATAGATCTCAAGTAAAAATTAAAAAATTAAACAGATCACGAGTCCTTCGCAGTATACGGATATCATATACGGGTTTATATTGCTACGATACGATATGAATAAATCTGAACACAAATACACCTATGTATAAGCTATTAATTTATTATTTTTCGTTGTTAATTGTTATTCATTTTCCGTGTGAGTTGACTCTGGGTCATCACTGTATAGTAACTGATTCTCAAAACATTTAGTGAGATTTCGTTCCTTCCAGCAAAGAGATACTCCTTTATACTCGTTTATTGTCAAAAAACTGCAATGCAGCTTACACAGGTTTTTTATATTCAAAGAATATTGGCTTTTTTTTCCATTTTTATATTTTACGGTCAAAGGATTCAATAACACAGTATGTGTACACAGTCTTAGTCATCGAGAACACGATCTGCTTATTCTGAGGGTGGTATAAGATGACGTAATGTATGACGTATATATGACGTCATAGAATTACTTTATGATAAAGGCATTACCCATTCTTGCACGCCTAAATCGATACTTTATTTTTCAATTTAGATATCTTCAACACTATTACAAATTGTTACCAAATGTAATTTTATAACTTGTACATATGCATTTTTACCGAAAAGGAAGCAACAGTCAAACCTTAATTATTACTAAAACTTCCGTCCAGCCGTGGTGAATCAAACCGTTTACTTTTTACCAACTAACTATGGGTGTCAAATCTGCGTTCATCAGAGACCCAACGAATGAATCCTTTTATCTACAGTCAATAGTCATGACATCGTCTACAGTCGCCTGGTTTTTTTTTCTCCATTATGAGTATTTTTACAAATACATTAAAAAATACTCGGATAATCGGATATAATTTAATCTTGCTTGTAACAAGAATTTTCATTGGCTTAAAAATGTATGTTATCAGCCCATAACGTAAAAAAATGACGTCGCCGTTTGTAACGACGCTTATGATTGGCTAATACAGCAGTGCAATAATTTCTAAGAGAAAAGAGTCCATCAATAAAAGTGAATTTCCACAGCGATTGCGTATAGTAGATTAAATTATAAGGATTAACTTGAATATAGTTTTCATGTTATGGAGATATAACACACAAAAACCGGAGTGTACTCTCATCATAAACCGCTTCGCGGTTTTATTTAGAGTACACTCCGTTTTTTGTTTTATATCTCCATAACATGAAAACTATATTCAAGTTAATCCTTTAATATCATAATGCCTTTTGTCGCACTCGACAATGATATGATATATGACGTCATAGGATTGATTCACGTGAGTTGCTTTATTAATCTGACAGGCCTACAATTGTACAATGAATACATTTTATTCAATTTCAACCTGATTGTAATTCATAAGTTTCGTGACATCTTGCAGGGAAGTATATTTAGTGTGTGGTTCACGTCGGTGAAATACACTGCTAGTCATTGTCATTGGAACACGATATCATTTTCATTTTCATCTTATTAACATTAATTTTATCAGGTGTCGCTTATATACCACGGCTAATTCCAGATTTACCCGACAAAGAACACGTCTTATTAAACGTATCTTATCTTTCTTGATGCGAAATATATTGTCAAACTATCTTAGTCTTTCAATGCCGGAATTTGATACTTTTTGGTTGAATACAAAAGTGAAGAAAATATTTCAATATGGGAGACGGGGCAAGTTCGGCGAGTTCCAGTTAAAGTTACGTTTGCGTCAACGTCTAAACCTACGTTTACGTTCAGTATTACGATGCTTTGTGAAACGGACTTGACGTAAACGTAAATAAAATCCTAACTCGACTTACGTCTACGTTTACGTGTAATTTTACGACTTTTAGTGAAACTGGGTCCTCGATATGACAGTATCGTGGAAAGACTTTGCCTGCTGTTTCTATGTACAATGTAACTGTATGTCGTGAGACTTATGTGGGGGGCCCTGCAAAATCGGGCACTTTCTTTTGTGCCTTCTGTTAAGGGGACAACAGAAACAAAAACTGACCTGCTGCCCCTTATCTCGTTTCTCTCTTCCCTACTCTTTCCTTTCGGCGGCGTCCTCTAGCGCCCGTCTCCATCTTACTCTGATCACAGGGGCACGTTACAAATGTCTGAAATACACACATATGCTATACTGATATGGGTCACAACACACATAAACATACACAAGGGAAGAAGCTTCGTCAGAGNTAGTATTTGGCAGTATGGTATAAAGACATGTCGAAAAGCCCTCGTCATTTCCGGGTCAGGTTCAAGTTAATCATGGCGGTAAAACTGCAAATTCCCCGAAAAAGTGCTTGATTGGATGTATTAGACGAATGATTACACAATTGATCATGATGGATTATTTAATTACAATTCAAACCGAAGCTATCGCCGCAGATCGCTGAAAAAAATAACAAAAGTAAGTGTTGAAAATCTTCATTTGAAATTTGGCGGTACCGGTAGTGCTCTGACGAAGCTTCTTCCCTTGTGTATGTTTATGTGTGTTGTGACCCATATCAGTATAGCATATGTGTGTATTTCAGACATTTGTAACGTGCCCCTGTGCTCTGATTAAAACATGATGTCAGAGAGCATACGGCACACTTCGTGTGTATACAGTACCGGATATAGCAACCTCACAATACACAGAAATAAATAGCCTTGACTCAGAATGCGACAGGAATGGAAGATTATATTTGATTTGATATTGTTTGAGGAACGCTCGAGCTAGTTACAGTAGTATATAGTACTGTTATTCCTGGCTCTGCTGGGCGTATGTGATGAAGTATTGACGGGGGTAATCTGAGCTGCAGATATATGTGACAGGTTAATTCTGTGTCTCAGAGAAATATTCTTACAGCTTATTTACGGGATTAATTTCACCAGAAATTGTCATCATTACGACACTATGACTACGAAATTGAAATTGAAATTTGTAAAAATGTATCAATTACCCTAACTCATATTTCGAATTCCAAATAAAGTAATACATCACCACAACATGAAAGCCAGTTTTCAAATGACATTTCCACGATAGCTCATTTAAAAATTAATTTCATACCGCTTCTAAATTGATGATGTAAAATATTGTAAAATGGTAAAATGGATGTATATGATAAAGGCGGCGTGGTTGTATATTAAGGAGCTATTGTCACGAGCATTACAAAGCTACAGTAAACAGTAAATTATCAACGTATTGATTATGTTGAAGGAGAGCAAAGCATTTCCTTTTGGTTTTAAAATGAATTCTATATATAGATAGATTCTCGTCGAGACATAAAACGGCTTGCATGCTTCTGAAGATTAATAAGAGATCATAAATACTCCAAATATCAATTATGCAGTAATTTTCAATAATAAGTCAATTTTCAGCCGATAGTGTCAGACACGTGGGAGAGTTCTGAAGAACTAGCTTTGCACAAGATGTTTCCGCTTACACAAGTTGTGTATTATGTAACAATACGTACCGTATTCAGATTTATTTACGAGTATGTGTAGGAATATTTATGACTACCTCTCTTCTTGAACACTTTAATTTTCTCCAGTAAGTAAGACCAACATCGTTTATCCCAAAGGGTTGACGTTTTAAGGTCAGTCTGTCTCTGGCATTGTCATCACTAGCAGATTACTGCGTGATAGGGTCGTAAAGCCACGCAGACAGATAACCGGACTAATATAGGGAAATAGAATGTTGTATTAATCACTGTTTCCTACGTGATTGTTGTTTTGTGTTGTAACATTGAGTTCGTGCTCCCTAGAGACCACCACCTAACATTACACTTCACTGTAGGCGGAATTGTCTGGAAGGACGGAAGAGGAATTTGTAATTAGTCCGCTCATCAGTACTACTGGAAGGGACTAGAGGGTTTCTCTCCGTCTGTCTGTACTTTTTTTTTGTCGGGAGCCTATATCAAAATCCCTGTCACCTACGACAACTAACACATTCTGTATGGGTGTGCCTCTTGGGATGGTGGAGAGTCACGTACTGAAATTGGGTCTCGTGTACAATCTTTTATAGAGTTATGGCCCTTTGTATGGGTGTGCTTCTTGGGATGGTAGAGAGTCACGTATTGAAATTGGTCTCGTTTACCTTCTTTTATGGAATTATGACCTATGTTCACCATGCAGCACATTTCTCATGTTTTCTGTGACCTACAATTGCAAAATTTTGTATGTGTATACGTCTTTGAAAGTCTATGTGTTGCCTGGGCCTACTGAAAACGAATAATGTGCTAAAATGTATGCAGAATTATTGCCCTTCTTATATTTGTTTTCTTCTCTCAGCATAATCTGGTTTTTAACTGAAAGCCGACTGAGTGAAAATGTAAAGGGATATAATTAACAAATGAATCACCTCAATTAAAGTTCTCACACATTTAAATGTTGGTATTTGTCATATTACAGCCGGCTGTAGACTGTCGGTCACTGCGAGCATTAGGAGTTACTTCTGTCTGAGACGTTGTTTGAGTGCTATCATTAATGTCCGCGGTCATACTATATTAAACAGTTATATCAGAGAATGTTGTAAGTAATGTGTTTGAATGCAATAACCCAGACAATGATTTTAACGCAGTCCAAGTCATATCAGAGCTTCATTCGAAAGAGGTGTTTGCGTATTTGACAAATTGCATCGAGGACATTGCTTCGTCTGGAGGTTTTGACCTTTGACCTTCCACACTAGGGAAAAGGGATGTACCTTTTGACACGGAGATTGATGGGACAGACGACATGATGCCCGGATGTAAATGGCATAACTGTTAGATAGGTTTCTGTAGAATCAGTTCTCGAGACGTAATCCTAGATAGGATCGCTTTCTCGTCTGTCATTCTCATACGTCAGACAAAAGTGCGAATTTCATTTCACTGTGAATGTAATTTTATTTCTATTCATTTCTGGAAGATTTATGAATACTTTTAATGCTGGTTTTTATTTTTTTTAGTTGTCCAATAAGTATATGAATGTCCGTACAGCGCGGGCACTGTACCACTACCGAACACAGAGGGACACGAAGAGCGCGAGACACACCTTGCTTCAGTCGACTGTCATTTATTCCGAACAAGTCGTGTATCAATACCCATTAACAGGTGCTGTCACAGTTCTGGTGGCATGCGATCCTGTTATTTCATCAAAAGGCCAACTAAAACACGTTTGCCAGAAGAAGGTTGAGAGAAATGCGACTGATTTCACACTTGACGCTCCTGGGCGCCGTTATTGGTTGTTTTTTTTTGCTTCAGTGTTTCAGATTGTGTGCGGCATAAAAGTCGCACAAAGTATCACCGATATGTTGACTGTCACGCAGCGTACTGCCAATATTATAAGTTAACGATTGCACCTTCAGCATATTGCAAACATGTTGATGATCGCCCAAGGTATTGTATATATTTACGGCTTCTAAAAGTGTTGTCAGTACCTGGCGAGCGCGAAACACGTTGCCGGTATGTTGACAGTCACGCAGTATGTGAGCGGGTATGTAAACGGTTACACAGTCTGTTACCGGTTGATTGACGGTAATGCGGGATGTTGTCGGCAGATTGATGAGCACACTACATGTCATCAGTTTATTGACGGTCATGTAGCATTTTGCTGGTAGATTGACGGTTATACAGCAAGTTGCCAGTAAATTGACGGTCACGTGACATGTCACCGTTAATGTACGGTCATGCAGCAATGTCTCCGGTTAATTGGCGGTCATTCAGCATGTTGCTGGTAGATTGATGGTCACGCTGCGTGTTAAGTGACGGCCATGTAGCATTCTGCTGGTAAACTGACGGTACTGCAGCATATGTTGCCGGTAAATTGATTGTCATGTGACATGTCACCGTTAATTGACATTCATTCACCATGTTGCTGGTTATTCGATTGTCATGCAGCATGTTATCGTTTAATTGATAGTCATGCAGCTTGTTACCGGTTAATTGACGGTCATGCTGCATTTTGCTGGTTATTCGATGGTCACGCGGCATGTTGCCGGTTAATTGATGGTCATGTAGCTTGTTGCCGGTTAGTTGAGGGTCATGTAGCATGTTGCCGTTAAAATGCTGATCGCATTGATAGTAGAAATTGAGTTACCGATGATATGACAGTCGTCTTCAGCGCGTTACCTGCTTATGGCGACATGTCTAAAAAATGAAATCTAAAGGACGCTGACCATATGACTGGGCAACACAGTAAGTTGTGTTGGTATACATTTCTAAGCTAGTACAGGTATACCCTACTCGCTAAAAGATATATTCATGTGAAATAAGTTAATGGTGAGAGCATGATCGAGGAACTGGTTATTTAATTGCCTGTGTAATGTAGCTGCTCATCTATCATGCTTTGAAATGTGTTGATAGTTGCTGGTTATCTGTTCGTGTTCCTTGGGTTGTCATTATATTGTTATTATGGATTGTTCTTTCACATTTTAACAAGTTAGCGTGCGACCGTTATATTACCTTCCCTTGTCTGGTTACGTCGCCAATCGCGTGTCGATTACATACACACATTGGTGCACACTGTCGATTTTACAGGTAGAAATATAATACCTGTATATTAACATCACCTCGTGTTACATGTAATAACTTTACAAAAAGATCAAATCGTATCACGCCGGTCCATCATTTCTTTGATGTTGGAGGTAATGATCAGGTACATGTACCTATAAAAGCGACGTTATCAGGACAGATGACACCATTCCCAGTGGGATGAAAGCTGTCAGATCGTAATTAACCGTATAGGAAGTAATGTTCATGTAAATTACTCCAGCAGGGGAACTTTTCAGTGCATGTAATTTAAAATGGCTGCTACGTCGATATATTAACAATTCGATGGGCTGCTACAGGTGACTACGAAATAAAATCGATCGTCACTCGTGTTAACTTATTAATTAAGTGATGTACTGTATATGCCTTAAAATGAATAAGAATATATACTAAAATTTACCCTTCTATTGCACTGGCATGCTATAACCCTACTAAGTACCAAGTAGGTAGTCTTATCAGCTATGAATGCCCTGGCCCAAGGACAGACTAGTGCTTCATGGAATTCATCACGTTCTTGTTGGCACCTATTTTGAATATGGACGTTAACTGAGAGCAATTTAATGCTTAAATACAGCAGAAAGCTGTAAAAGAGAAAACATGACGTCGCCCTCAAATGTACAAACACCTCATCTTCCTGTCGCGGATATATGGTGTTTATTTTAAGCATCGCACCAATAAATACTTATATTTGGGAAGGGATTTAACAGCCTCCAAATTGACGGCATTTCGGTCGAGATTTATTTACATTCAACGTATATCACACAAACGGTAGCATTATTAACCTTATACATTGTAAAGTCTCGATTCGCAGATCATTCAAGTCTGAAAATTATGTAAAACAATATGAAAAACTGACAGTGTATTGAATAATCAATACCATAATATTGTCTCTGGTTATATTAGTGCCCCTCCTTTCTAACTAACATACTTCCTGCTCGTCATTCTGACTTGCACTGTCACAATACTAGAAACGCAAATAAATACTGCCAAATAAACTGTAGGACCCAGCTTCACAAGGATTCTTCCTTACCCTCCTCTATCAACCTATGGAACGCACTTCCCGATAATATAAAGCCTAACCCGTCGATAACAAATCTTAAAAAGTTCTTGAATGCTGGAATTCATCTTGTTACTACTGCAGAAGTAGATTCGGCAAAATGCATCATGCACGATTAAGGATGAACTGCAGTTCTCTCTTTCGTCATTTATATATACGGAACCTAGTTGGTAGTCTCATGTGTACTTGTAATCATTCTGCTGAAACTACCGAAAACTTCCTCCTCTTCTGTCCGAAATACCAACAATTAAAAGTACAATGCTTCAGAAGCCTTCCTCCCGACTATAATGTAAATCTTCTTCTGTACGGAAATCCTTAAATAACAGTTAAATATAATGAGAATATTTTCGACTGTGTCCAACATTTCATCAACCAGTCGAAACGATTTAAGTTTGAAGTTCTCAATTCTGATTTCACGTGTGTTTACATGTGGTACATAATGGGACGGCCCCTGTATGTCACGACACGTCATTAGGGATATATATTATTATATACAAACCGTCATAGTCTTGTTTGATGATACTTTCGATATTTTAAATGACACCAGATTGCTTTTCATCGCTGGATGTCGGAATACTCAGGGGTCGGCATGGGACGTTTTCATTATATGTAATTAATTTATTGTGTGTTGAATACCTCAGTGACGTGTACAGTCCTCGACATGTGTCCATATCCAAAATATATTCCAACCGGTGTTTCCTCCCATAACGCAGTAAATGTACTCTCCTATATTTTTACTCCCAACAGCACTTTCTTTAAAACCCTTTTGCATCATTTCCCCTTCTTCCTCCCCCGTCCTCTTCTCTTCCATATACTTATATCTATATGCATAATAATAGTCAGTGCCGTTCGATCGCCGTTTTACAAAAAAGGAGACGGATTAATATAAGCACTTTGTACTTGTTTTCGAATCCTATATGTATATCATGTTTGTATTACTGGAATATTATACCGATAATAAAATAAAATTTAAACTAATAATCAAGATTCACGATTTCAAGATTTAAATTCTGCTTAAGCCACAACGAAGTGTGAAATAGAGGTCGTAATATCCAAATCATTTAACTGTCATGGCGAGTGTTATTGAAGTTCATTTCAGCTTAATGTTTAATAGTCACACTAGCCATATTCGTATCATCTCAGCAGAAAAACCAAGATATAAAGCTAGCTGTTTGAGTTCTGAGAGACAATAAAGTCTACACTAATAGGACATACTGGTTGCGCCTGTTGTAGACACTGGTATACCTAAACGCGAGTTTGGTTTGGTTTGGTTTAGTATTGTTTAACGTCCTATCAATAGCTATGGTCATTTAGGACGACCTCTCCTGTGTGCAAGATGCATGCGTGTAGTATATGTGTGTGTGTTTTGGGAGGCTGCGATATTTTGGTGTTTGTCTCCTTGTGATAGCGCGGAACTGATGCCGACTTTATAGTGCTACCTCACTGAAACAAACTGCCGAACACACCCAGCAGGACACACCCCCCGGTCATATTATACTGACAACGGGCGAACCAGTCGTCCCACTCCTAAATTGCCGTTCCTTTGCTCCTTCTTAAACGATCACTTTCTCGCTCCGATTTTACAATCAGTTGTTTTAAAGAACAAATTGATTGGTTGTAAATGTTCTGATGTGGGAATTATACAGTTCATCCCAACTGTGGGTCGCTATCTGATGTGGAAATTATACAGTTCATCCCAACTGTGGGTCGCTATCTGCTGTGGAAATTATACAGTTTATCCCAACTGTGGGTCGCTATCTGATGTGGAAATTATACAGTTCATCCCAACTGTGGGTCGCTATCTGATGTTTTTGCAATAACAACGATAAGCTATGTTTTAACCAGATTTACTAGCTACATTTGTATCTAGTAAGTAAGGAAGAAAATAAAATAAAAACAATGTTCTTGTGCATTTAACTACCCGAACCAAGATAAAGTACCACAGCTTTTTCAAATAGTATTCTTTCTGTGAAGTTAGTATGAAATTGATAATCTAATGTTCGTTTATTCGGAACAACCGGTTTGTTTATAAATGTAACAATTTCGGGTATAAATCCTGGCGGACCTGCAAATGTTTATAAAAGCCTTGCAAAGCCTTGTCAAGGCTCGCCTGAAAGCAGCATCAAATTACTAGATCCGACCTTATTTAATAAACGAACGACTGTGGTCCGACCGGTTTGACCGATTAAACGAAAACGGTCAAGGTGCATACATGTATTATCTTTTGAAATACCAAAGTTAACACAATCTAGCTTTCTTCTTGCATCATCCAGTTTCTACCCTTATTTTAGAAAAAAGGGTCTATTGTTTGTCCTGCTCATTATGTCTCAGACAAACCATTCTAGTGAGCTCGACCTCGGGCCGATACTATAAAAGAGGGAATGGAATTGCTGGTTGTTTTCATGTGTCATATAAAATCGGTTTCTGAAGCTTGCTCCAGTGAGATAATGCGACCACGTGTTCGAATATTTGTTTGTTTATATATAAATGTACATTCTATAATAGTCAGATTATAACCCATATCCTCGTTGACTGCTGCTGTAACTCGACCATACTTAAAACCAGTTTACAAACTGACATTTAATCCAGAAGACCTATCTACGAACATAGCAATTTCAGATGAAAACACCTTGTATAAATAAGCAAATGTCTTCACTCATCTTTTCAAATATGACCAAAGAAAAAAGTCCGTTAAAGATTTTCCTTGAATTGTAACAGGAGATTGTCGCCTATTTTCACACTACATTTAAGTACGCCAGAAATATGTTTCCAGTCATTTTATAACACAACAGCACTGTGAGGAGCTCTTTACTGAAGCATCCATCTTCAATTTGGGGGTTTTCGCTAGCCTTTCATCTGGTATCATCTGGTATTGTTTAAAACTTCGGATTGGGCTCTATTCCCTCGTCTATGAAAATGCATTTTAGTGCTTATATTGTTGTCAAAATGGTCTCTCAAATCGATTCAATGTCATGTGTAGATCTGTCATTCGTTATAGTTTGGTCCCTGACTAATTGAATTCCCGATGGTATGTCTTCTAATAATTCTCATTCCTACCTGTAACACTCAACTTCTTCTGTCCCGTCAAGATACTAAAATGTGTTAACCCAGTTTTATATCAAGACAATCGATTACAAATGCTACATTTCACAGCATTGTAGACATATATGCGTTTTCCACATCTCTGTTGCCTCCGACACACATTACGACCTGAAATTGCTGTCATCAATGTTTCATAATGGCGTTGCTGTCTCCCCAGTCATTGTGGTTCTCAACATTGCCGTAACACACTGCTATTCTGGGGGCTCCCATTAACTCCACACAAGACAATGCACCTGGCGTACTTCTTTGTTCTTGAAGCCGAACGTTCTGAATTTTACATGAATTCGATACCACGGTGCCTGACTTCAATACTGCCTTTCATTTTATCCCGTAGAACGTGGCATCTTAGCTTCGCCTGCGAATCGACCATTAAAATATGACAATGGTTATATATATACACACTGTTTGGTTGAGGTTCTGTGAGAAAGCTACTTCACATGACAATCAAGTCATGCAACTGAACACGTCACGTGTACATATGTAGTTTATGTCGGGCCTTTAGGAGCGTTCTCTATTGTTGTTAAAGTACGTTGTCATGGTGCCGTGTAGTTAGATGGGTTGTGAATAGGTTCCCAGACACGACATCCTTGTTAGGCAGAGACCATCTCTTTCAGGATTTATAATACACATTACACACCCCTATACAAACATTGACATTGGAAAAATTACGTCAAACTGGGAATAAAGCAGGTCTAATTACTGACGTGTTGGGACCACTAGACGCTCCCGTCCTTGTCACGCCAGATTTCCAGAGTCCGAAGACCTGGTGGTTTGATCCATTCGCATGCGGAGACATCCGGCGCTCATTAATTCCCGCCAAATTCGCCTAGACTAGTCATTTGTGACAATGCTGTTGATTCCCCAAATAGGATATAGACGTGGAACTTATATTTCACGCAGGGTTTGCTAGGTCCCGGTACAGCACGCACGTGCCAGGCCATGGCCGTTTAAATTGACCACTTAGTCCAATACACGTTCGGGACTGACCTACGTATTGGCGCGGTCATTGTCTATCATTACGTAGAATCCGTGCTAGATGGATAGGAAAAGAGAAACGGAAACCGATTAATTTGCAGTGACTGAGTTGTTCAAAGAAACGTCAGACATGAAGAGTCATGTGACGTGACGAGAACAGAATGTTAAAGCGACACTAATGGGAATTCATAGAAAAGCATTATTCATAATTCCATTTCTGTTTTTAAGCTTTATCTATTATCTATTATCCGGATGACGTCAACGAAATTGACAAAAGAATGCATGTACAACGCCATCTAATAGACCACTGATCTGATATCTGTTGATAATCGATTCCGATTTATTTCAGTCTATGGTTAAAGTTGACGTGCTGTAGAAAGTCCCAGAGAGGCATTTTAAGTCAGCATAGATCTAAGCGTACAAAATTGATAAAACCTTAGATGTTAGCGCTCATTTTAGATTTTGTTCGTTTTGATATCACGCCACCACTTATCCGATTGTGCCACTATCCAGCCAAAACTAATATTACTGTCCCATCGCATATCCATCGGGTTATCCTATTATTCAGGAAATATTATAAATGACACTTTGAAGATAATAAAAGGACGCTGATAGTAAGGATTCACAGAAGACACATGGGATTAGTTAAATTATACAAAATTGTCTTGTTTATGATTTTATAATGTAAATTAACTTTTTTGCTGTTTTAGTCACGTGCTTTTCTCTCTACTTTTGTTGACGCTTTCGTCTTTTTTTCTTTACCAGCGACCGAGGACTGTCCCCGACGGGTCGACAAACAAAACGGGCGCACGTGTAAGAAGAAGTGCCAAAACGGGACTTGTGTGAGTCCCAGAAAGGACTGTCTCTGTGATGGGGCGTGTGGCAAAAGCTGTATCCTCAGAAGTAAGTCCTTTAACAGTTGTCTCCCCTCCATCCTTTAACAGTTGTCTCCCCTCCATCCTTAAACAGTTACCTCCCCTCCATGAGGCTTCCACGCTACCGTGAATGCCAAAGGAGAGCAGGTTAATGCATGTACCTAATCATTCCAAGAAGATATTATAGAAAATGAATTAATTAATTTAATTAGTCTACATTAAGTTCGTATAAATGGAAACATCGTACATATTTGTTGGATAAAAAGCAATGCCACATAAACGAGTTTATCAGACGTGGCACGTCCGTTGTCGGAGTTTAGAACAATTTTGTATTTTACATATGTTTAACAGTTACCTCCCCAGCATGAAGCTCCCTCTTCCCATGTTACCATGCAAGCCAAATGAAAGCAGTTTAATGCATTAATTCAATCATTGTAAGAATATAGTTGTCTCCAGTTGTCTGGTATCAGAAAATATGTTAAGTAATATACAGAACTCTAGTATTGAAACTGGTTACAGATCTGATCATTCTATACCTACTATTACAATAAAATTTAATGAATTTAAGAGAGGAAGAGGACTTTGGAAATTCAATAATTCTTTATTACATGATGAGGATTATCTCAAAACTATAAATAAATTATTTTTTTAAATTAAAAAGCAGTATGCCCTATTAATATATAACCCACATTTTATTAATAATATATCAGATGAGGATATCCAGTTCCAAATCAACGACCAACTTTTCTTAGAGACCTTACTATTTGAAATACGCGGTAAAACTATTTCATATGCATCATATAAAAAAAAATGCAGAACATACAGGAAAATACTCTTATAGAATCTATTAACAGTTTAGAAAATATGGATAATGTCAATCTGGATCAAGTAGGTGAAAAAAAGAAGGAATTGGAAAAAATCAGACAAATTAAAATGAGGGGTAGCATTATAAGGTCCAAGGCAAAATGGGTGGAAGAGGGAGAGAAGCCAACAAACTATTTTTTTAATCTTGAAAATAGACATTTTACCTCAAAAATTATCCCGATGATAGAAAAAGAAAATGGTGATGTTATAAGAAAACAAGAAGATATTTTAAATGAAGTTAAATTATTTTATGAACAACTGTATGCAAGTAATAGTAATATCGAAGAAGTGGATTTAGATAAATTTCTATCCAATTGTAATGTTCCAAAATTAAACAATGTAGAATCTTTATCTTTAGAAGGTAATATAACTTTTACTGAAGCGTCACATACTTTAAAACACATGAAAAATAATAAAAGCCCCGGGTCAGATGGATTTACAGTAGAATTTTTTAAGTGTTTTTGGAAACAACTAGGTAAATTTGTTTTAAGATCTATTAATTATGCATATATAAATGGAAACTTATCTATAACTCAAAAACAAGGAATTATTACATGTATACCAAAAGGTGATAAACCAAGGCAATTTCTTAAAAATTGGAGACCTATTTGTCTTTTGAATATTGTTTACAAAATTGCATCTGGCGCAATAGCTTCTAGATTAAAAACTATTTTAGATAAATTAATTAACACTGACCAGACAGGATTTATTGCAGGCAGATTTTTAGGGGAAAATACACGATTAATTTACGATATAATGCAGTATACAGAGGACAATGATATAGATGGGATGCTTTTGATTGTTGATTTTGAAAAGGCATTTGATTCTGTTAGTTGGGAGTTTATTGAAAATGTATTTAAATATTTTAATTTTGGTGAGGATATTAGAAGTTGGATAAAAACACTACATAAAAATTCTATGTCTGCAATTAATCAAGGTGGTAATCTCTCATCTTTTTTTGAAATTAAGAGGGGTTGCCGTCAAGGTGATCCGATAGCTCCATACATTTTTATTTTGTGTTCAGAAATACTTGCAATAAGACTTAGAAATAATAATTATATTAGGGGTATAAATATAGACAACTCTCCACTACTTCTCTCACAATATGCAGATGATACCTCTCTCATTTTAGATGGAACGAAACAATCATTAAAAGAATCAATAAAAGAGCTTAATTTATTTGCAAAAATTTCTGGTCTTAAAATAAATAAAAGTAAAACACAAGTTATATGGATAGGCAGTAAAAAGTACAGTGATGAGATATATTATCCTGAATGGAACCTGCAATGGGGAAGTCAAAAATTTATGGTATTAGGTATAGAATTTCATGTAGATTTACATCAAATCCCTAAATTAAACTATGATAAAAGACTAGTGAAACTTAAGTCAATAATTAAGAATTGGAGTAGACGAATATTAACACCAATAGGAAGAATACAAATAATTAAATCTTTATTAATATCTCAATTTAATCATCTATTTATCTCCTTACCAAATCCAGATGAAAATTTTATTAAAAAATTAAATTCAGAATTTTTTAATTTCTTATGGAAGAGTAAAGTGGATAAAACAAAACGGGAAATAATCATCAAAAGCTATCAGGAAGGGGGTCTTAAAATGATACACATCAAGTCTTTTATTGAAGCCTTGAAACTTACTTGGATACGTAGGTTGCTTACATCAGGGGGTAAATGGCAAGTGTTATTTAAAAAATATGTTAATAAGGACATTTTATTTAATTGTGGTTCATAATACTTATCGATTATTCAAGGCAATTGTAAAAACCTTTTTTTGGAAAGATGTGTTCCAATCATGGAGAAAATAGCTGATAAAGAAGATTGTATAAGAAAGATGAAAAGTAGATTGAAAATGCCTATTTGGTATAACAAATATTTTACAGTAGGAGCTTATTTTATAAGCAATGGTTTGAAAAGGGTGTTTTAATTATAAATGACTTATTAAAAGATAATAACTCTGGTATTTTCTATAGTTTTATAGAATTTTCACAAAAATTTGATGTTAAAACTAACTTTCTCACATATCAAGGTATTATTAATACTATAAAAAAAACTACATGTCCAATGATGATACTTTAAATACTTTGATTAGTTATCCATACATACCCTTAAATTCAGAAATATTTATGAGGCATAAAAAAGGAACTGAAGATTTTTATAATTTGTTGTGCCAAAATAGTACCATATCCACTGGGAAAAACAAATGGAATTAATTGTTTGAATTTGATGATGACACATGGATTTTGATATATATGCTTCCTTTTACAGTAACTAGAAATTCAAAATTACAATGGCTTCAATACAGAATAAATCTACACATTTTAACAACAAACTCTTAACTAGTTAAAGCAGCTCTTACCGATAGTGCTCTTTGTTTTCAATGTAAGACTGAAATAGAGACAATAATTCACACACTATGGGAATGTGAGAAAGTACAAGACTTTTTACAAAATTTTGAATTCCTTCTTGATGCATTGTTAATCCCATTTAGTTTTAACAAGGAAACCTTCATTTTCGGTTTATTAAATCAAAATAGTATCAGTAGTAGGGTAGATAATACCATAATTTTACTTATAAAACAATATATTTATAAATCGAGATGTTTACAAATGTCATTGTCAGTAGCTGCACTTAAGAACGTTATCAAGGACACATATTTTACTCAGAGATATATTGCTGTTAATAAAAGTGAATGATTTTTATTGAAATTCAATACTGAGTGGAAAAAATGGGAAAGTCTAATTAATATTGCTTAAACCCTGTCTTTGCCAAAATATGAACTTACACTATCGAGTTTTCTTATATAAACATGCACTTCTAAATACTTATATGTAAAACTCCTTGAACCGACCAACACATCTATATAGCTTCTTTATTTCTCAATCTCCATCCCCCCCCCCCCCCCCCCCCCCTCGGTTTTTTTTTCGTTTTTTCTTTCTTCTTTTTTTTCTCTCTCTCTTAGTCTTACTTTCCCTTCTATACCTCTAGGACCTGCTCAAACCTCTTTTCTATCACTTCTAAACAATGCTTTTATATAACGGACACAATTTAGATGGAATTTAATTATACATAAACATATTTAATTATTAATTATACCTGGAAATATGCAGTTTTATTATAAATGAATATTTAATGAATGAATTGTAATGTGTGAGAGGAATAATGTTTATGTATGATATATTTGCATAAGTCAAGATTTAGTTCATATAAATGTTAACATCGGGTGTATAATTATGTTGAATAAAATGCTATGCCACACAAACGAGTTTATAAGACGTGGCACGTCCGTTGTAATGTTGTCCGAGTTTAGATCAATTTTGGTATTGCAATTTCCATATATCTATATATAGTACATGTTCTAAAGGGGAGTGCACTATAGTTGCTAAGGTGTGATATATCGTACATGGTCTAAAGGGGAGTGCACTATAGTTGCTAAAGTGTGAAACATGGTCCACGGTCTAAAGGGGTGTGCCCTATAGTTGCTAATGTGTGAGATATGGTACATGGTCTAAAGGGGAGTGCACTATAGTTGCTAATGTGTGAGATATGGTACATGGTCTGAAAGGGGAGTGCACTATAGATTTTAAGGTGTGAAACATGGTACACGGTCTAAAGGGGAGTGCACTATAGTTGCTAAGGTGTGATATATCGTACATGGTCTAAAGGGGAGTGCACTATAGTTGCTAAGGTGTGATATATCGTACATGGTCTAAAGGGGAGTGCACTATAGTTGCTAAGGTGTGATATATCGTACATGGTCTAAAGGGGAGTGCACTATAGTTGCTAAGGTGTGATATATCGTACATGGTCTAAAGGGGAGTGCACTATAGTTGCTAAGGTGTGATATATCGTACATGGTCTAAAGGGGAGTGCACTATAGTTGCTAAAGTGTGAAACATGGTCCACGGTCTAAAGGGGTGTGCACTATAGTTGCTAATGTGTGAGAAATGGTACATGGTCTGAAAGGGGAGTGCACTATAGTTGCTAATGTGTGAGATATGGTACATGGTCTGAAAGGGAGTGCACTATAGTTTTTAAGGTGTGAAACATGGTACACGGTCTAAAGGGGAGTGCACTATAGTTTCTAAGGTGTGAAACATGGTACATGGTCTAAAGGGGAGTGCACTATAGTTGCTTATGTGTGATATATGGTACATGGCCTAAAGGGGAGTGCATTATAGTTGCAAAGGTTTGAGACATAGTACACGGTCAAAAGGGGAGTGCATTATAGTTGCTAAGGTGTGAGACATGGTACATGGTCTAAAGGGAAGTGCACTATATTAGCCAAGATTGAAGGCATGGTGCATTGTCCGAACGCCAGTGGCTTATTTTAGTGACTATGACAATATGGTGCTAAAGTACATGGCCTGATGTGGAATACACTATACGTTTAATCATATCGACGTGTTTGGCATATCAGCTACCAAATGTTATTTCTGTTCTTACTCTGGTTTGATCATTTAGTAATCAGTTTTCATTCAAATGCTGAAGGACTTGTTCAGGCCAGAAGCTCTATGATAATTATCTCTGCTATGTTGTCTCTATGGACACTGTCTATGCAACAGCTAACCCGACTATTTAGACATTGATACCTTCTCGATGGAGATCTGTGCCTGTATTGTATTGCTGAGGTATATATAGTACATGCACCTGAGCCACCAGACACAGTTCATTGAATTTAGACAGCATTAAACAATAATTTTACCCTACACCATCTAATGGTGGGCGGTTTAAATCGTTTTTTGTTGGTGGTCGGGCGTCTGTTCGTTAATCAGTTCGTTCGTCTGTAAACGTCTTGTCACAAAAAGTACCGAAGGGATTGCGATGAAACTTGTATGTATGATTGAATCCCCTTTGTTCGCGATTGAGCATGTTTCTGTTTGAGACGGATTGGAAAAATAAAAGGCCGTTAGCCAGCCATCTCTGCATATCAAGTTTGTTACCGCTATATCTCAGAAACTACTGCAGGGATCATGACAAAAATGGTATAGAAGATCCGTTAAGTCTCTGTTCCGAAATCAGTCCATTCGCAAAACACAAAATGGCCGTCAAGTCTTTTGGATATTGTATTGTTATCGCGTGTAAAATTTCTTGACGCTCGGTAAGCTGATAACATTGGTATACACGTTCTGTCTGCTCCAAATCTAGCATAAAATAGGCCCACGAAGATCATACTGCTTGTCTTACATAATCCCCTTGATGGAAGAGAAGAAAAAAAACGTACATACCAGCAACATCGCAGAATATTTCTATTGTCAGCACTAAGGTCCCTCTGGGAGAACTTGTTACTTTAGAAAAGGTACGTACAATTTTCTTAACTTTGCAGCAAAACTGGCGCAAAACATGAAGATGTTCTTGATTTTACTGATATAATTTAATTGTGAAGCCATGTTATAGTAGCCGCGTGTAATATTTTACTTATTCGGCGTCGCAGACAACCAAACCTGTTACTGTTACTTACGTAGTCCATACTTTCTGTCTATAACCTCTTTGAAACATTTTAATGGGCGGAAATAGTCAGAACGAACTCCATATGGTCTCCTTGAAATATTCCAGAACCGGGTCTGGTGCATACTTCTATTAATGTTTTCTGTTATATCTGAGCATGTCCATATACGTGTGTTAAGATTTATTTATATTACTGCTCTGATTAAAATGTGGACAACAACCAGTCCAAACTTTTTTCCACAACAAAACTTTCAACGCTGGCAAGGGTCACGTAATCTTACGAAATGTAAAATGTAAAATTGCCCAGCTGAAGTCTTTTTTTCCTCGTATGATTTAATTAAGGTGTCTCTAAACATCGTCATCAGTGCCCATTTACATGACGTACTTCCAGAAAAAGTACAGCGGACTCAATTATGTATATATATATATATAATATATATATATATATTTGATCAGAAAAACATTCAAAGTCCGTGTGATGGTTGAATATAAAAAAAAAAAATACAAAGAGTTTCTTAGTATCTCCCAAACACATTGACACGTGATTACCTCACTTGATATTTTCAATGCTTTAATAGTTGAAAATATGTGTATGGTTGATAAGCAATGCTTCTTTTCATTTTTTATCGTTGTTATTGTTCCAAACATTGCCATACACCAACAAAAATGGAAATTATAAAAATTGACGAAAACTCCACACTTTTTGGTACTTTTTCCAAAAAAAGTCCCCAAACTATCGGAATGCTTAGATTTTCATTAAACCAACTCTGCATAGTTGCATACTATTATGTGAAAGTTTCAACGAATTTTGCTGGTTAATTTTGTTTATAATTTCAAACGACATTATCTAGAGTCTCGTAAGGACTAGAACCACGATACTTTGATATAATATGTAAAATACATGTGCACATCTTTTTCTTAAACCTTGGATAATAAATTAAATTTTCTATCATATAACCATACCATATATACGCTTGTTGGGCATGAAGAATAGAACAAAAGCACGTACCATGTTTAGTTCCGTGAGTTGGCCCTGACCCCGAGTACTTATTCCCAGGTTATTACATGGGACCTGTTCGTTTATAAATGTAACAATTTTGAGTATAAGTCCTGGCGGACCTGCAAATGTTTATGCAGGCCTTGCACGGCTTTGTCAAGGCTCGCCTGAAAACAACATCAGATTACTGGGTCTGACCTTATTTAATAAACGAACAACTGTGGTCCGACCAGTTTGACCGTTTAAACGAAAACGGCCCTGGTAACGAATTATGTTCCAGCCCTTTAACCAGATACATATGGATCTCATCCGGATTTGCTTCTTGGGACCAGAGAGACGGAGCCTAAAAGCTGGAAAATTGCAATATAAATTTTAATGTAATATTTTGCCACGATTGTTCATAATAGACTTTTGTTTATAGAAAAGATGATTGTCGACTTATCATCCTTTATACTACAGAAGCCAGTCCATGTCATTAAAGATGTAGTTATTTACACAGGTTAACCTATGACACGTGGTGATTACCTATTTCAATATTTGATGGAATCCCCCGAAATTGTCCTACACTTAACATCAAATTCTAATAAGTGTAAAATGCAGGTTATGGTTATTTTTCTTGAATGATTTCCCCTGTGTATCAGTTTTGTTTTCATTGTTTCCCTTTATATTTTGACACCTTACTAATGTCATGGTAACGTGTTTGTTCCGTTTGCCGTCACTACTTACTGGCGATGATGCTGATCTGTGACGTGTTAGCATGCCCTGACACTTTCAATAGCCCCCATGTTTTGTCACTCTTGTTGATCGCTCTCCTGTGTCTTGTTCGGTCGCGAGCTGGAAGTAAGTAGATCGGCTCGTGATCGGATTTGTCATTCTTACTTTCTGAGAGGCTTATATGTATTCAGAGACAAATATGCACTTCCTTTTTTGTTTGCACAAAAGATTGACTGCGCCAATAAGTTACCATGGAAACAGATAGTCTGGTAACTTGAGGCCTTTAAAGTTTGAGTTATTTATCTTAAAAGTACAAGATATTTCCAAGTTTCTTCATCGACAATCGATTGTTTGTTTTAAATCTATGTCTTAACTCGGTAAATAAAAAGAAAATAAATGCACATAGCATGGTTTGCTACACGGCGGCACATATGAGATCAGTGTGTCATTATGTGTAAATCGACCTTTCTGTTTGTCGAAGACAGACAAACTCCTCATGGAATCTTTTTTTCGATGATCGATTCTAGAAACCAGGAAAACAAGACGGTAAATATCCTCGATAATTACAGACTCTGTGCAACAACAACGCGGTCAATCTACTCAATATCTGCAGAAGAAAAAACTAATATGACGGTAAATGTCCTCCTACATCTGCACGTCCTGGTACCAACCGAATGGCAAATATCACCAATGTCTACAGGTCCTGGTACCAACAGAATGGCAAATATCACCAATGTCTTCACGTCCTGGTACCAACAGATTGGCAAATACCACCAATGTCTACAGGTCCTGGTACCATCAGAATGGCAAATATCGTCAATGTCTACAAGTCATTGTACCAACAGAATGGCCGATATCACCAATGTCTACATGTCCTGGGACCAACAGAATGGCAAATATTACCAATGTCTACAGATCAAGGAAACCACAGAGCAGTAAATATACCAAATATCAGCAAATCATGGTACCAACAGTACGATAGGTTTCTCTAAATTTACTGATAACGAAACAAAAAGAACGATCGATAACCCCCATATTTATTGATCCAGAAACGAAAAAAACGATATATTACCCCAATATAAAAACAATATATTAACATGACTAAAAACAAACAAATATTTGCAGGTGTAGACACATATTGGAACGATAGATAAACCCTATATTTTTTATCCAGAAACCAATAGAACGATATATAACCCCAATATTATCAGGTTTAGGAACCAACAGAACGATAGATAACCCCATATGTACAGGTCTATAGAAACCCACAGAACGATAAGAAAAAACAATATTTACAGGTCAAGAAACCCTCAGACCGATAGATAACCCCAATAAGTCAGGTCTAGAAACCAACAAAACGATAGTTAACCGTAATAGGTCAGGTCTAGAAACCAACAGAATCATAGATAACCCCAATATGTACAGGTCTAGAAACCAACAGAATCATAGATAACACCAATATGTACAGGTCTAGAAACCAACAGAACGATATATAACCCCTATATGTACAGGTCTAGAAACCAACAGAATCATAGATAACCCCTATATGTACAGGTCTAGAAACCGACAAAACAATAGCTAACACAATGTTTTACATGTCTAGCAACCGACAGAACGATATATACCCCTATATGTACAGGTCTAGAAACCAACAGAACGATAGATAACCCTAATATGTACTGGTCTAGAAACCAACAGAACGATAGATAACCCCAATATGACAGGTCTAGAAACCAACAGAACGATAGATAACCCCAATATGACAGGTCTAGAAACCAACAGAACGATAGATAACCCCAATATGACAGGTCTAGAAACCAACAGAACGATAGATAACCCCAATATGACAGGTCTAGAAACCAACAGAACGATAGATAACCCCAATATGACAGGTCTAGAAACCAACAGAACGATAGATAACCCCAATATGACAGGTCTAGAAACCAACAGAACGATAGATAACCCCAATATGACAGGTCTAGAAACCAACAGAACGATAGATAACCCCAATATGACAGGTCTAGAAACCAACAGAACGATAGATAACCCCAATATGACAGGTCTAGAAACCAACAGAACGATAGATAACCCCAATATGACAGGTCTAGAAACCAACAGAACGATAGATAACCCCAATATGACAGGTCTAGAAACCAACAGAACGATAGATAACCCCAATATGACAGGTCTAGAAACCAACAGAACGATAGATAACCCCAATATGACAGGTCTAGAAACCAACAGAACGATAGATAACCCCAATATGACAGGTCTAGAAACCAACAGAACGATAGATAACCCCAATATGACAGGTCTAGAAACCAACAGAACGATAGATAACCCCAATATGACAGGTCTAGAAACCAACAGAACGATAGATAACCCCAATATGACAGGTCTAGAAACCAACAGAACGATAGATAACCCCAATATGACAGGTCTAGAAACCAACAGAACGATAGATAACCCCAATATGACAGGTCTAGAAACCAACAGAACGATAGATAACCCCAATATGACAGGTCTAGAAACCAACAGAACGATAGATAACCCCAATATGACAGGTCTAGAAACCAACAGAACGATAGATAACCCCAATATGACAGGTCTAGAAACCAACAGAACGATAGATAACCCCAATATGACAGGTCTAGAAACCAACAGAACGATAGATAACCCCAATATGACAGGTCTAGAAACCAACAGAACGATAGATAACCCCAATATGACAGGTCTAGAAACCAACAGAACGATAGATAACCCCAATATGACAGGTCTAGAAACCAACAGAACGATAGATAACCCTAATATGTACTGGTCTAGACTCCAACAGAACGATAGATAACCCTAATATGTACAAGTCTAGAAACCAACAGAACGATAGATAACCCCAATATGACAGGTCTAGAAACCAACAGAATAATAGCTAACCCCAATATGACAGGTCTAGAAACCAACAGAACGATAGATAACCCAAATATGACAGGTCTAGAAACCAACAGAACGATATATAACCCCAATATGACAGGTCTAGAAACCAACAGAACAATAGCTAACCCCAATATGACAGGTCTAGAAACCGACAGAACGATATATAATCCCTATATGTACAGGTCTAGAAACCAACAGAACGATAGATAACCCCAATATGACAGGTCTAGAAACCAACAGAACGATAGATAACCCCAATATGACAGGTCTAGAAACCAACTGAATCATAGATAACCCCAATATGTACAGGTCTAGAAACCAACAGAACGATAGATAACCCCAATATGACAGGTCTAGAAACCAACTGAATCATAGATAACCCCAATATGACAGGTCTAGATACCAACTGAATCATAGATAACCCCAATATGACAGGTCTAGAAACCAACTGAATCATAGATAACCCCAATATGTACAGGTCTAGAAACCAACAGAACCATAGATAACCCCAATATGACAGGTCTAGAAACCAACTGAATTATAGATAACCCCAATATGACAGGTCTAGAAACCAAAAGAACGATAGATAACCCCAATATTACAGGTCTAGAAACCAACAGAATCATAGATAACCCCAATATGACAGGGCTAGAAACCAACTGAATCATAGATACCCCCAATATGACAGGTCTAGAAACCAACTGAATCATAGATACCCCCAATATGACAGGTCTAGAAACCAACTGAATCATAGATAACCCCAATATGTACTGGTCTAGAAACCAACAGAACAATAGCTAACACAAGGTTTTACATGTCTAGCAACCGACAGAACGATAGTTAACCCCAATATGTACAGGTCTAGTAACCAACAGAACGATAGATAACCCATTTTTATAATAATCATTATTGTCAAAAATGTTTACATATATAGAACCCTTAAAGAGTTATGGAATAACCGTAGTATTATACCGCAACTAGTAATTGAATAACCGTGGTATTATACCATACCTAGTAATGGGATTACCGTAGTATTATATCGCACCTAGTAAGGGGATTACTGTAGTATTATACCGCACCTAGTAATGGGATTACTGTAGTATTATACCGTACATAGTTTTGGAATAAACGTAGATTGATACCGCACCTAGTAATGGAATGATCGTAGTATCATACCGCACCTTGCTATGGAATAATCGTAGTATTATACTGCACCTAGTTATGAAATAACTATAGTATTATACCGTACCTAGCAATGGAATAACCGTAGTATTATACCGTACCTAGTAATGGGATTACTGTAGTATTATACCATGCCTAGTTATGGAATAATCGTAATATCATACCGCACCTAGTTATGAAATAACCGTAGTATTATACCGTACCTACTAATGGAATAACCGTAGTATTATACTGTACCTAGTAATGGAATGATCGTAGTATTATACACCTAGTTATGAAATAACCGTTGGATTGTATCGTACCTTGTAATGAAATAACCGTAGTATTATACCGTACCTGGTAATGAGATGACTGTAGTATTATACCGCACCTGGTAATGAAATAACCGTAGTATTATACCGCACCTAGTTATGGAGTAACCGTAGTATTATACCGTACCTAGTAATGGAATAACCGTAGTATTATACCGTACCTAGTAATGGAATAACAGTAGTATTATGCCGTACCTAGTAATGGAATTACTGTAGTAGTATACCGCACCTAGTAATGGAATAATCTTAGTATCATACTGCACCTAGTTATGAAATAACCGTAGCATTATACCGTACATAGTAATGGGATTGCTGTAGTATTATACCATGCCTAGTTATGGAATAACCGTAGCATCATACTGCATCTAGTTATGAAATAACCGTAGTATTATACCGTACCTAGTAATGGGATTACTGTAGTAGTATACCGTACCTAGTAATGGAATAACCGTAGTATTATACCGCACCTAGTAATGGAATAACCGTAGTATTATACCGTACCTAGTAATGGAATGATCGTAGTATTATACCGCACCTAGTAATGGAATAACCGTAGTATTATACCTTACCTAGTAATGGGATTACTGTGGTATTATACCATGCCTAGTTATGGAATAACCGTAGTATTATACAGTACATAGTAATGGGATTACTGTAGTATTATACCGTACCTAGTTATGGAATAACCGTAGTATTATACCGTACCTAGTAATGGAATAACAGTAGTATTATGCCGTACCTAGTAATGGGATTACTGTAGTATTATACCGTACCTAGTAATGAAATAACCGTAGTATTATACCGTACCTAGTAATAGAATAACCGTAGTATTATACCGTACCTAGTAATGGAATAATCGTAGTATTATACCGTACATAGTAATGGGATTACTGTAGTATCATACCGCACCTAGTTATGGAATAATTGGTATAACCGTAGCATTGTACTGTTACTAGTAATGGGATTACTGTAGTATTATAGCGTGTCTGGTAAAGGGATTACCGTAGGAGGCATACCCTCTATACCATCTTATTCAAACCTTATATAGAACTGGGTGTTTTATTCGACATTGATACATTAAGTGATGTTGCTAACTCAGTTACCTCTGCCTTTTCTGTCGACACGGTTTCTATGGGAGTCCGTAATCTCGTTACGTGCTTCGAAAAGTTGTTGCTGTAATTTCATGATTTCAACATGGCGGACGGGCCATGGGTGTTAACATGTATGAAGGCAATGGAGTGAGCAGCCGGCTTGCCAATGGAGGTTTTAATTTTACTTCACTGTATGTATAAATCACATGTTTAAATTGATTACGTTCTATATAGAAGGCAGCGTTGTGCGCATAGTCCAGACTTAACAAGTCGCCATAGCAACCCGACGATAAAAAAAATGTTCAAAAGAACTTCATATGTAGCGTCTCCGGTGCAAAGACTCGTTATAGTGAAGCTCACTTAGAGGTCAGACTTGGTTCTAGAAATGTGTTTCTGTTTGTTCTACAATCCCGAGACTATACGTCCATGTCTGCTGCGTACACTTATATGACATCTGCTTTGTTCCTGTTCATAAAAGTGAAGCTAAATATTTTCCGCATGTTTAACTTCTTCACTATAGTTGGATTTCAATGAAACCCGGTCAGCTTAATATTAGAATTGGTGCCCTTTTAAGAGAGTTATGTCCCTTTTCATACATTATGAAGCCATACCACTTAGTGCCAGGACTCCAAACTGGCTGCGAGGAAGCACCTTCGGGAGTAGGAGTCCGGTGTAAACTGGCTGCGAGGAAGCACCTTCGGGAGTACGAGCCGGTGTAAACTGGCTGCGAGGAAGCACATTCGGGAGTAGGAGTCCGGTGTAAACTGGCTGCGAGGATGCACCTTCGGGAGTAGGAGTCCGGTGGAAACTGGCTGCGAGGAAGCACCTTCGGGAGTACGAGCCGGTGTAAACTGGCTGCGAGGAAGCACATTCGGGAGTAGGAGTCCGGTGTAAACTGGCTGCGGGGAAGCACCTTCGGGAGTACGAGTCCGGTGTAAACGGGCTGCGAGGAAGCACCTTCGGGAGAACGAGTCCGGTGTAAACTGGCTGCGAGGAAGCACCTTGGGGAGTACGAGTCCGGTGTAAACTGGCTGCGAGGAAGCACCTTGGGGAGTACGAGTCCGGTGTAAACTGGCTGCGAGGATGCACCTTCGGGAGTACGAGCCCGGTGTAAACTGGCTGCGAGGAAGCACCTTCGGGAGGACGAGTCCGGTGGAAACTGGCTGCGAGGAAGCACCTTCGGGAGTACGAGCCGGTGTAAACTGGCTGCGAGGAAGCACATTCGGGAGTAGGAGTCCGGTGTAAACTGGCTGCGAGGATGCACCTTCGGGAGTAGGAGTCCGGTGTAAACTGGCTGCGAGGAAGCACCTTCGGGAGTAGGAGTCCGGTGTACCCTTCGTAGACCGAACTCACCACAGTGTGGTCCACATTTCGCTATATGGAATCCAAGTGATCTGTAGGAAGGACTAACATTCTGTCTGATATCGTGGATAGGAATACCTTACTTATCAACTGTGTCACAATAGCTCACGAGTGGTGGCCATCTCCTTGCAAAATCTACTCAGTTTATAGAAAATCTAATAGCCGACTAATTGTCAATTGAAAGTGGTAGGTGGTTCAATATACCACGTGAAAATAGATTATGTAGTTTATGTAATCTAAGAGAAATTGGCGACGAATTTCATTATCTGTTTACATGTACGCATCAACCAATTCTCAATAGTAGGCGAAAGCATATGTCCATTATTATTATGAAAGACCAAACACATTTAAATTTCATACATTATTCAATCATGTAAGACAACATGAATTGACATCATTGGCTAAATTTATTACCGATATCAATGACATAATTATTTAACAATACTAATGCCCATCCTGTTCCACCATGTATTATTGTCATCCATTTGTATATATGTATTCTCTACACTGTATTGTTTATGAAAACAATTGATAGATAGATGACCTTTTTTCCTACCTGTTGCCTTGGGAATTGATGGCATTCGATATTCTCTAGGTGTAAGCTGACATTTTATCTTCATTTGGAACACCTCGCCCCGATTACAGTTCCTTCCCAATCGGAACTTCTCGGCCGATACGGTCATCTACGTTGGAAGGAACTGGAATCGGGGCGAGGTGTTCCGAATGGTTCCTTCCGACGTAGATGACCGAATTGGCCGAGAAGTTCCGAGTGATTTTATCTTGTCAGTTGTAAATTGACGACCTGGACGTTAGTGGTGGCAGGTGTAAGCTTGGGGATAGGACGGGAGATCCGACTGGAAGTCTCAGAGCCTACTTATTATACCGTCTGGGACAAAGGCAACGCGAATAACCCTCCTTCGGGCGCATGGCTGATTAACGTTTTTAATGTCAAAACAGCTTCTATCGGTACATATGACGCAATATTTTATTGTTTTATAAACATCGCGACTTGTAACCGCTTTGTTGGTCTACAACTGAAGTATAAGTTATGAAAAAAATGCTTAAAATAGTAAACCAAATTGCTTATTCTGGTGAAGTCTTCTTGCTAAAGTTGCCCCTTTTCCCGATAGTCACCAAAGATTAAAAAACCCATCAATATTGTTACAATGTGTAAAAAGATAAAGGACAAAAAAAAATACCCAGAAAATTAGAGACAAATTTCTCTTACATGCTTTTATTGTA
Source organism: Mizuhopecten yessoensis (assembly GCF_002113885.1). Lineage (NCBI taxonomy): Eukaryota > Metazoa > Mollusca > Bivalvia > Pectinida > Pectinidae > Mizuhopecten > Mizuhopecten yessoensis. Next base: position 42,440 of record NW_018405745.1, read on the forward strand.
AAATTATGAAGCGTGTCGTAAAATTGATATTATGGTAAATACTGATGGCCGCAATATTCTATATCCTCTACAACATTTCCCCCCGAAATGAAGATCTTGCGAAACGCAACTTTTAGAACTTGCTCCCGACATCACTAAAACTCTTGACAGCTCATAGCAAACACATGCCTTGGTTATGGATTTTTCTAAAGCGTATGATAACGTTAGACACTCTCATCTCATAAACAAACTCAGACATTATTGCATAGAAAAAACAAATACTTGGATATCTAATAGTGTCAAATCGGGCCATGTACCAGTCATATCTGGCCATGTACCAGTCATATCTGGAGTTCCCCATGGATCTGTATGGAGTCCACATTAAGACTGTATCAATGACACGCCAGTCAGTTTGAACTCCATTGTCTGACTGTTTACGGACGACAATATCTGAAGACTCCCTCTTACGTCTGAGAATGATGCAAGGGCCCTGAAGTCTGACCAAGAACAGATAGCCATTGGAATGGAAAGTAGTTAGCAGCTTTTAGCCTGGAAAGTGCTACATGTTGTACATATGTACACTCCCTATAATCAAGATAAAACCGTCACCGTTTCCGTTAACATCATTCATGGCCAATTTCTACAACGGGTTTGTTTTGTGAAATAACGTAGGAATAATCCTCAGATCAGATTAATAAGTCAAATTCCTCTAGGCTTTCCCGGAATAAAATCTAAAAAGTTGCTTGACAACGGTCAAAGAGCAGACGATGTACCCGGTCTTGAACAAATATGAGCCGTTTTGGGACCCACATAATGTACTTTATAATTAACTCATTTTTTTCTAAAAACAAATAGCATTAAAGAAAGCTGAGTAGTCTATAGATGTAGGTTGCTCCCCAACCACTTTAATAATATCGGTTACTTTTCATTTCTATTTAAAAGTTTCAAATGGAAATGATAATTAATAATTTGCACAATACACTTGTAACCTGTAACCGGCTTCCTCAGACTTGGGGTGAAGGCGATTGCACTCTACGGTAGACGTAGAGCCTTGCAATACGGGCACACGTATTCTCCCTCTAGTCAGTTCCTGGTTACAATTAATGAAGTGTTCTAAAGCAGGGTTTCCTTGTTCATCTCAAGATTGCCATGATCCAATCCCGTGAAGGTTGTCAGAAGATCGGCGAGACTATCGGAAATAATGGTCACAACTGTCGCTGAGTCGACAACCAACAAAACAGATGATAGTGCCATATAAAATAGACGCCAGTTTGGCAACGGTATTTGACGTTTAATACAGTGTTCTTCGCTTAATTACAGTGTTTCGTCCGAAATTCTATATGTTTACCTAGTTAGTTTAAATCACAAAATATTTCCATAAAAACAAATAATTAAAAGAGTCTGTATTGTGTGATTTCGATACATCTTCGGCCATCCATAAGGGAGGTAATTGCAGAAGATGCTGACGACCTAGGAACAATGTCAGGAAGAGCGGGTTTAAATGTCGATTTGTTCAGCCAATCACATCAATCAAGCGGACAGGTAATCAATACCTGTTGTAGATTTCGCTGTTTTACGTGATGGATGAGCCAGGTTAGGCTCAAGGTGCCAGCACACATAGCTAATTAAGCTCCCGGTCTGTGTGGAAACAGGTGTCGTACAGAGCATTACAGGCAATTCAATATCCATGTACTACAACTCGCAAACTAAACATGTCACTAGCCTTCCTATTTTGTGAGCTAAATCGCGATGTTAATCGTATTTGATGTGTGACAGTTCAGCACGAAGGAGCCGTTATCTGCGAGTACCTGTTCATTTAATAGTTATACGGCCTCACCGCAGTGGGATGTAATCCGAGTGCTTGCTATTTATCATGGACCATTTCACGACAGCTGAATATGACGAAAGTGGATTAATTACAAATTAGCGAATAGTTTACCATGTGGGGGGAGGGGCAGCGGTGGCCACGTGGTTAAGGCGTCTAACGTTCTGCTACCACTAGCCCTCCACCGCTGGGTCGAGGGTTCGAGACCTACGTGGGGCAGTCGCCAGGTACTGGCCGTCGGTCGGTGGTTTTTCTCCGGGAACTCCGGCTTTCCTCCACCACCAAAACCTGGCACGTCCTTAAATGACAATAGCTGTTTATAGGACGTAAAACACAAACAAAAAATGTGAGGAAATTATACAAAATTAAATTACAATACCATCACATTTCAGAAATGTGCAGATTTTACGAGGCTTATTTTGTGTACAGTAGAATAAGGTACGTGTGTTCACCTAATACTAAGTTAATAGTGTTTTCCAAAACTTTTGTATGGTAACGTTAACAACACAGGTCTCCCTCCAATCTATGCCGTATCGGTAGGCGGTCGTTCACCAGCTAAACTCTCTAGCAACCAGATTTCGGTGGGAATATAACTCACTTCTCTCGAGGTATAGACGTATATGCAATTTTCGTTATAACTTCTCCTCAAGTGTCATCAATATTCGTTCGTACTTTATTTTCATATAAATGCAGCAATAAAGTGTAGCTTTATATAAACTTGACAGTGGCGGATCCAGAGACCTATCTGGGGGGGTTTCCAAATTTCCAGGGGGGGTTTCCATGTGGGGGAAAATTGAGGAAAATAGTGAAAATACATGATTTTTAAAGAAAAATCAGGGTGGGGGGGTTTCCTGAAGCCCTAAAAACCCCTCTGGATCCGCCACTGCTTGAGCAAATAAAGAAATGGATACATATGATTATTATAAATATGTATGTGTCTGGTTCTCCAGTCCTATCATAGCGACGCATGACAACATGGTGTCTTTTGAAGACTTCGGCGTTGTGATTGGCTGTGACGTCAGACGGGTATACTTCAACGTCACAGCAGTGCACGTGCCTCTGTTGTTGCTGGTCTAAGTGCCTCTCCTGATGTGACACTGGCACAACGGTGGTTTAATTCCCACCCATGGCGTGACAAGCTTTAGGCTGGTTTATTTACAGGTGTCTGCTGGCATTACCTATGATATGGAGAGCGGTCGTGAATATTCTATATCTTAAAAGGTATCTGAAAACCAGACATAAAATCCATTTTGTGTTCAGGAGGAAGACTTATTCTGTAAACCTTAACTCTATTTACCACTGTCATTCGAAATCTTACTTGACTCATCTTTTAAACACTCCTTTTTATCGGGGTTCAACGTCCTCTTAACAGACATGGTAATGCATGTGATGTACAATTCTAAGAGGCCCTCATTTGTGGTCAGGATAGGTAACAACCCAAGCTATTACGATATATTGGTATCCCATCGTCATTCTGTGATAGAAAAAAAAAAATTACGTCGAGTATTCCTATTAAACCGATTGGATGCTACTGAAGAGATTCTCAGAAGGGTAGATTGGTATAATGGTTTCTCGCATTCCACGCGGATGTGTGTGGTTCGATTCCTTGTTTGACCGCGTGAGACGGAGAATATTAAAACATTACTAACGTGTTATGCAGTGAAGACATACATCGAACGTGCATTTCTATCTATTATGGAAACGGTTAATATCATCCCCATGGAAGACCCTCCTTTCCCGCGAAGGAACGTTGATGTTTTTTCTGTTACTGTCGACCCTATCTTACATGTAATTTGTAAATGCAATGTTAAAGTCACGGTTATGCAAAATTAACGCTATAGCACACAATTGTTATGACTTTGGATTTTCCAATCTTTCATAGAGATTTATCGAATGTTTCCTTCGAAATAAGATTAATATCAGTCGTCCTTTTGATAGGGGTCTCGTTACCAGTTGTACCCAGTTTAGGAGGCCTCGATTGTTACCACTAGTCCTTTTGCTATAGAAGGTCTCGTTACCAGTAGTTCTTTTGATAGATGATCTCGTTACCAGTAGTTCTTTTGATAGATGATCTCGTTACCAGTAGTTCTTTTGATAGATGATCTCGTTACCAGTAGGTCTTTGAAAGGCGGTNTCGTTACTAGTAGTTTTTGTTATATAGGAGGTATCGTTACCAGTCGTTTGTCTCATTACCAGTAGGAAACAACTCAAAGAGCAGGCTATGAACGTTTTAATATCCACAAGCGACCTAAAGCAAGCCATGGACAATTTTGACAACTGACACGCTTGCCAGCCTGTAATCGTGATCGATTCTTTGAGACTAAAAACCGTTCACGTCTTGATCATCTTTCAACGACTAAAGGCCATAGTGCCGCGTTTACTGTAAGATTATATTACCATTTTTTCTGTTCCGTGATACAATATATGTTTCTGATCCGTTGGTCTAGATTTCGATGCTTGAATGGGTCTTTTCTTGTTGTTCTGTAATGTTGTCTCTTTGATCCATGTAATGTTGCCTTATCGTACCCTGTAATGTTGTTTCGTCGCTCAATGTAATTTCCCGTCGCTCCATATAATTTTGTCTATTAGTTCTTAATAAAAACAAATCCTCGCTCCATTTAATGTTGTCCCGTTGCTCCATATACGGCTACCACGTAATTTTGTCGCTTATTTCTATGTTATTTTGTCTCGTCACTTCACGTTATGTTGTCACATGGCTTCACGTCATATTTCCTCGTCGCTCAAAGAAATGTTGTCCCGTCCCTCCACATAATGTTTTCTCGTCCCTTAATATAATGTTGTCTCGTCCATCGATGCAATATGGCCTCGTCGCTCCATGCAATGTTGCCTCGTCGCTCCATGTAATGCTGCCTTGTTGCTCTATGGCTGGTTATGTTTCTGTAGTCCTGCTGTCCTGTGATTTCAGGTATTGACGGTTTTTCTATCTGTTTTTTGTTGTACCCTGTTTAACATCCTTTGTGTTGCATATGTGTCGTCATGTGTATCGTCATGCGTCAACGATCTCCCACCAGACCTTAGTAGGCAGCATAGATAACCGTTAACGTGGTGACAGTTGAAAATGCGGTGTCGATAACAAAACGTCCCAATTCGCGTTGATTCGTAGAACAAGCTGAAATAGAACCTGCAGTTTTGAATTGTAGATATTAACAACACAGGCAATTTTACTTGAGAATGTCGTAGGAGTGAAAGTCGCCAACATTCTGTAAAACAGATTTGGAACTTCGTAATTCCCGAAAGGTCACTCTCTAAAGGTCATATTGACAAGATTGGGTAAGGGATACACATTCCGATTGCCAGGGTATGAATGGTTTTAATTGATTATTTTTCATTGTCTCCCAGAAAAAAAGAACGAATCACTTCTTTTGATGGGATCGCAAGGAGCTTTTGTTCTCAGACCAATGGAATGATACGTCAATCTCAATGTGGCATCTGCGTACGTACATGCCTTGTTATCTTGAGTAAGTGACGGTATCAAACACGGTCTCCCTCTAGTGAGAGACAGTATCAAACACTGTTACCCTCTAGTGAGTGACAGTATACAACATTGTCACCCTCTAGAGACTGACGGTATCCAAAACTGTTACCCTTTAGCGAGAGACGGTATCCAACACTGTTACCCTGTAGTGAGTGATGGTATCCAACACTGTTACCCTCTAGTGAGTGACAGTATCCAACATTGTCAACCTCTAGAGAGTGATGTTATCCAACACTGTTATCCTCTATTGAGTGATGGTATCCAACACTGTTACCCTCGAGTGAGTGACGGTATCCAACATTGTCACCCTCTAGAGAGTGACGTTATCCAACCCTGTTACCCTCTAGTGAGAGACGGTATGGGATACCGACAAAACTGTTACCCTTTAGCGAGAGACAGTATCAAACACTGTTAACCTCTAGTGAGTGACAGTATACAACATTGTCACCCTCTAGAGACTGACGGTATCCAAAACTGTTACCCTTTAGCGAGAGACAGTATCAAACACTGTTAACCTCTAGTGAGTGACAGTATCCAACATTTTCATCCTCTAAAGAGTGACGTTATCCAACACTGTTACCCTCTAGTGAGAGACGGTATTGGATACCGACAAAACTGTTACCCTTTAGCGAGAGACGGTATCCAACACTGTTACCCTCTAGTGAGTGGCANTGTTGACTGGTCACATGTTAGGTAATCGAACGCACCTATAATTACAAGCACCCCGATGATCAAGCGTTTTTGGTACTGGATTGTTGACGGTCGTCTGTCGGTAGACCTAAACATCACATTCGACATAGAACTTTTTGGTTTTTCATTGTTAAGTAACAAAACAGTTGTTTCATGCCTTATCAGTCAACAGTCAAAACTATTTTCCCGAGGAGTTGGGACCCTCCAGATGAACTGTTTCCCGAGGCTGTCACCCTCTAGTGAGAGACGGTATCCAACATCGTCACCCTCTAGAGAGTGACGTTATCCAACACTGTTACCCTCTAGTGAGAGACGGAATCCAATATTGTTACCCTCAAGTGAGAGACGGTATCCAACACTGTTACCCTCTAGTGAGAGACGGTATTGGATACCGTCCAAAATTGTTACTCAGGAGTGAGTGACGGTATCCAACACTGTTACCCTTTAGTAAGTGACATTATACAACACTGTTACCCACTAGTGTATGTCAGTATCCACCGGTACCCTTGCATGCATATCTGTTTTACATGATCTAATTTTGACATTGATTTTGTTTTTTGTAGATATGAAATGCAGGACCCTCCAGAAACGGATCCCACACGGGTCTGTGCACGTGGTCCCATACAACATGTTCGGGGCAATGGCGCGCTACTCGTGTGATGACGGCTACGAGATCAGCGGTGTTGCCAGGCGCGTTTGTCAGGGCGACGGGGAATGGAGCAACGAGGAACCGGAATGTATCATCAGCTCTGAGGTAACAGGTAGGTCAAAGTCACGATGACAGAGATTGGAGCAACGGCGATCCAGAGTTTACTGTTACCTACGGCAACTCGTAGGTCAAGGTCGCGAAGACAGGAAGTGATGAAGAAAAGTTAATGTATTGTCAGAAGTGAGAGCAAACTTATTTTCAATTGGACTTGAAAAGAAGCAAAAAGTAACTTTAATATGGAGTGTATTTAAAAGAAGCATCATCGAAAACCGTTACCGTCTTTGGTCGCACATAGGTCAAAGTCATTGTCCGTCATATCTCAAGTCACAAATAGGTCAAGTTTAATATCCGTAATATCTTGTCATAAGTTGGCCAAGTGTATTGTCCGTCATCTCTCAGGTCACAAATGCGTCAAGTTTATTGTCCGTCATCTCTCAGGTCACAAGTAGGTCAATGCTATTGTATTGTCCGTCATATCTCTCAGGTCACTAGTAGGTCAATGCTATTGTCCGTCATATCATTCAGTTCACTAGTAGATCAAGGTTATTGTCTGTCATCTCTCAGTTCACTAGTAGGTCAAAGTTATTCTCCGTTATATATCAGGTCACAAGTAGGTCAATGCTATTGTCCGTCATATATCTCAGTTCACTATTAGGTCAAGGTTATTGTCTGTCATCTCTCAGTCCATTAGTAGGCCAATGCTGTTGTCCGTCATATCTCTCAGGTCACAAGTAGGTCAATGCTATTGTCCGTCATATCTCTCAGGTCACAAGTAGGTCAATGGTTTTGTCCGTCATATCTCTCAGTTCACTAGTAGGTCAAGGTTATTGTCTGTCAGCTCTCAGTTCACTAGTAGGTCAATGCTGTTGTCCGTCATATCCCTCAGGTCACAAGTAGGTCAATGCTATTGTCCGTCATATCTCTCAGGTCACAAGTAGGTCAATGCTGTTGTCCGTCATATCTCTCAGGTCACAAGTAGGTCAATGCTGTTGTCCGTCATATCTCTCAGGTCACAAGTAGGTCAAGGCTATTGTCTGTCATATCTCTTAGCTAACTAGTAGGTCAAGGTTATTGTCTGTCATCTCTCTCAGTTCACTAGTAGGTCAAGGTTATTATGAAAGGGATTAAGTAACAAGAATTGAAACGAACCGTCGTCCCTAAGATGGTTTTTGTGCAAGGGACTGAAAAAAATTAACCGGGAGATCAACTATTGTCACAAGCACATCAATGCACGCTAATGCCGTCAACGTCAAAAAGTCAAAGTTATTTGAGGTTCGGGAAGTTAAATTGCTGAATACAAATTGTTGCGAGACAAAAGTCACAAGAGAGTGAGAATATTTTACACCAACATCTCAGGCTTGACTGCTGGAGGTCAAACAACAAACAATAATTCATAAAGAAACAATGCTTATGTTATACCACATGGTATCAGCATTTGCTCCAATTATATAAGATCTTGATTTTGTGAATTTAATGAAAAAACATATTTTGACGTTTTTTATTGTGTTGTCATTTCCTGTTGCTAGTGAACACAGACTGTGGACCTCCGCCGGTTGTACACAATGCCAAACACGATCGTGAGCCGTGGGCGACGTCGTTTGAACAGGGAGTCATGCTGCAGTACGAGTGTGACGTCGGATTTACATCAAACAGAGGGAGTATCTTCCGGGCGTGGTGTGTCCGGAGTGGATGGGTGGGACCTAACATGACGTGTAGCCGTGAGTAACAGTATATCGGTAGAATGGGGGTGGGGCCTAACATGACGTGTAGCCGTGAGTAACAGTATATCGGTAGAATGGGGGTGGGGCCTAACATGACGTGTAGCCGTGAGTAACAGTATATCGGTAGAATGGGGGTGGGGCCTAACATGACGTGTAGCCGTGAGTAACAGTATATCGGTAGAATGGGGTGGGGCCTAACATGACGTGTAGCCGTGAGTAACAGTATATCGGTAGAATGGGGTTGGGGCCTAACATGACATTTAGCCGTGAGTAACAGTATATCGGTAGAATGGGGTGGGGCCTAACATGACGTGTAGCCGTGAGTAACAGTATATCGGTAGAATGGGGGTGGGGCCTAACATGACATTTAGCCGTGAGTAACAGTATATCGGTAGAATGGGGTGGGGCCTAACATGACGTGTAGCCGTGAGTAACAGTATATCGGTAGAATGGGGGTGGGGCCTAACATGACATTTAGCCGTGAGTAACAGTATATCGGTAGAATGGGGTGGGGCCTAACATGACGTGTAGCCGTGAGTAACAGTATATCGGTAGAATGGGGGTGGGGCCTAACATGACATTTAGCCGTGAGTAACAGTATATCGGTAGAATGGGGTGGGGCCTAACATGACGTGTAGCCGTGAGTAACAGTATATCGGTAGAATGGGGGTGGGGCCTAACATGACATTTAGCCGTGAGTAACAGTATATCGGTAGAATGGGGTGGGGCCTAACATGACGTGTAGCCGTGAGTAACAGTATATCGGTAGAATGGGGGTGGGGCCTAACATGACATTTAGCCGTGAGTAACAGTATATCGGTAGAATGGGGTGGGGCCTAACATGACGTGTAGCCGTGAGTAACAGTATATCGGTAGAATGGGGGTGGGGCCTAACATGACATTTAGCCGTGAGTAACAGTATATCGGTAGAATGGGGTGGGGCCTAACATGACGTGTAGCCGTGAGTAACAGTATATCGGTAGAATGGGGGTGGGGCCTAACATGACATTTAGCCGTGAGTAACAGTATATCGGTAGAATGGGGTGGGGCCTAACATGACGTGTAGCCGTGAGTAACAGTATATCGGTAGAATGGGGGTGGGGCCTAACATGACATTTAGCCGTGAGTAACAGTATATCGGTAGAATGGGGTGGGGCCTAACATGACGTGTAGCCGTGAGTAACAGTATATCGGTAGAATGGGGGTGGGGCCTAACATGACATTTAGCCGTGAGTAACAGTATATCGGTAGAATGGGGTGGGGCCTAACATGACGTGTAGCCGTGAGTAACAGTATATCGGTAGAATGGGGGTGGGGCCTAACATGACATTTAGCCGTGAGTAACAGTATATCGGTAGAATGGGGTGGGGCCTAACATGACGTGTAGCCGTGAGTAACAGTATATCGGTAGAATGGGGGTGGGGCCTAACATGACATTTAGCCGTGAGTAACAGTATATCGGTAGAATGGGGTGGGGCCTAACATGACGTGTAGCCGTGAGTAACAGTATATCGGTAGAATGGGGGTGGGGCCTAACATGACATTTAGCCGTGAGTAACAGTATATCGGTAGAATGGGGTGGGGCCTAACATGACGTGTAGCCGTGAGTAACAGTATATCGGTAGAATGGGGGTGGGGCCTAACATGACATTTAGCCGTGAGTAACAGTATATCGGTAGAATGGGGTGGGGCCTAACATGACGTGTAGCCGTGAGTAACAGTATATCGGTAGAATGGGGGTGGGGCCTAACATGACATTTAGCCGTGAGTAACAGTATATCGGTAGAATGGGGTGGGGCCTAACATGACGTGTAGCCGTGAGTAACAGTATATCGGTAGAATGGGGGTGGGGCCTAACATGACATTTAGCCGTGAGTAACAGTATATCGGTAGAATGGGGTGGGGCCTAACATGACGTGTAGCCGTGAGTAACAGTATATCGGTAGAATGGGGGTGGGGCCTAACATGACATTTAGCCGTGAGTAACAGTATATCGGTAGAATGGGGTGGGGCCTAACATGACGTGTAGCCGTGAGTAACAGTATATCGGTAGAATGGGGGTGGGGCCTAACATGACATTTAGCCGTGAGTAACAGTATATCGGTAGAATGGGGTGGGGCCTAACATGACGTGTAGCCGTGAGTAACAGTATATCGGTAGAATGGGGTTGGGGCCTAACATGACATTTAGCCGTGAGTAACAGTATATCGGTAGAATGGGGGTTGGGGCCTAACATGACGTTGAGCCGTGAGTAACAGTATATCGGTAGAATGGGGTGGGGCCTAACATGACGTGTAGCCGTGAGTAACAGTATATCGATAGAATTGGGATTGGGGCCTAACATGACATTTAGCCGTGAGTAACAGTATATCGGTAGAATGGGGGTTGGGGCCTAACATGACATTTAGCCGTGAGTAAAAGTATATCGGTAGAACGGGGGTTGGGCCTAACATGACATTTAGTCGTGAGTAACAGTATATCGATAGAATGGGGGTTGGGTCTAACATGACGTGTAGCCGTGAGAAACAGTATATCGGTAGTATGGCATCTGCCTAACATGACTTGTAGCCGTGCGTGTATATCGGTAGAATGGGGGTTGGGGCCTAACATGACGTTTAGCCCTGAGTAACAGTATATCGGTAGAATAGGGTGGGGCCTAACATGACGTGTAGCTGTGAGTAACAGTATATCGTTAGAATGGGGTGGGGCATAACATGACCTATAGCCGTGAGTCAAAGTATATCGGTAGAATGGGGTGGGGCCTACCATGACGTGTAGCCGTGAGAAACAGTATATCAGTAGTATGGCATCTGCCTAACATGACTTGTAGCCGTGCGTGTATATCGGGGTAGGGCCTAACATGACGTTTAGTATATGTGAAAAACAGTTCTTGAAGGAAATAACTTATAATAACAAGACACTGTCAGGTGTAATAGAGGTTGATATTGAATTCCTTCCTAGTGGATAAAAAATAAGGTAGAGTTTGTTACTGTGCTGAAGTTTTAATCAACAAAGATAACATTATCTATCCATCTACAATAACACTTGAAACCTTAGTTGCGTACACTGAATCTCTGACAGTTGTCCTCTGAATAAAAAATAAAAATAAAAATAAATCAGTTTCCTGAATTTATTGATGAACCTCTTATTTGCGTTCCTGATTTTCTTACGATTTTGTAGATGTCATAATAATAGAAAACATGTCTTTTTTATGAGAAACACTAGTAGACGATACAGGTAGTCATATAGAACAAAAATGGTAGTTTTTTGTTTTGCACCGTATGTTCTGAAGTAGCAAATATGTGTAATACCGCCATATCATCCATATTTCACTTTGTGAATAACAAACTAAACTGACTTTTACCATTTTTCTATGTGTCGTAGCCATGCTATGCTAAATATGTGTGGTGAATTTCCTTTACCAGACGCTGGGTGTCCCCTAAACCACACTTCCATCGAGAACGGGGGGATTATCCCCCCTAGTCAGATCACAACGGGCGTCAAACTGCAATACTTCTGCAAGCATGGCTATTTCTTAGCTGGGCGGGAGGAGCGCGAGTGTCTCCCAGATGGCACGTGGGGAGGGCGTGAGCCGAGCTGTGAGAAAGGTAATTCATATGTTACATTTAGCTATTGGACAGGGCCAGTATTCATGAAACCGTTCTCATGCTCAATCATAGATTATATGCTCAATCATAGATTATATGCTCAATCAAAGATTATATGCTCAATCATAGATTATATGCTCAATCATGGATTACATGCTCAATCATAGATTATATGCTCAATCAAAAATTATATGCTCAATCATAGATTTTATGCTCAATCATAGATTATATGCTCAATAATAGATTATATGCTCAATCAAAGATTATATGCTCAATCATAGATCACATGCTCAATCATAGATTATATGTTCAATCATAGATTATAATTATTTATGCTCAATCATAGATTATATGCTCAATCATAGATTATATGTTCAATCATAGAGTATATGCTCAATCATAGATTATATGTTCAATCATAGATTTTATGCTCAATCATAGATTATATGCTCAATAATAGATTAAATGCTCAATCAAAGAGTATATGCTCAATCATAGATTACATGTTCAATCATAGATTATATGCTCAATCATAGATTACATGCTCAATCAAAGATTATATGCTCAATCATAGATTATATGTTCAATCATAGAGTATATGCTCAATCATAGATTATATGTTCAATCATAGATTATATGTTCAATCATAGATTATATGCTCAAGCATAGATTATATGCTCAATCATAGATTATATGCTCAATCATAGATTATATGCTCAAAGTCACTTTATTGTTACTTACTAAAATCATGACAAACAATAAAAAATGCAAATGTAAACATTGAAAACAATATTTGTCTTTAAGTCTCTTCATTTTTTTCTCTCAAATCATTCACAAAATAAGATTTTATCATTAATTTATAAAATAGGAACAAGAAATTAGATTTGAGCACAAAATCCATGCTTGAGCATGAAAACGGTTTCAGGATACCAAAATTCGATCAACGGCTTTCAGCATTACAACGTTCATCAAGTATACGTACATATCAAGCAGGTATCGGTGTACAAGTCAAACTGAACAATATTTTGGTAAAAATCACTTTCAAAACTCAGTCTTTGTAGCGTTTGACGATTGATCGCAATAGTACACAAGTAGTTTATATTGGATACCAGAGATGGTGCTTCGATAGAACGATGTCTCCGTATGAAAAGTATGACTCGGTAAGAGCCATCAAATGTATTCGGCATGATGGTGCCCCGGTGGCGGGCTTCATGGAATATATGGAAACCGGTATACATTACTGGTAAAACTGTGTTTTGATTAGATGACGCATCGATGAGTTTTTTGTACACGCGTAAGGTTTCGAAATGGAGTGCTTCAAATATATGGCATAATATGATCGGTATATCCATTTCGTTACCAAAATAACCTTTCTGACCAAGTTTCTGATATGTGCAGGAGGAGTATCATCAAGTTTAAATCTTTTGAAAGTTTGCTTCGTGGGGGATGGGGGTATGCTTCCGGCGTGAAGGTAAATCAGAAGCAAGCAAGAAAAAAAGTATATCAAGTGACTAACTAGTACCCTATCGTTAGCCATACAGCCCGGAACCGCACACCAGTATGTTGGCATATTGTTTTGACAGCTGTCGGACTATCGGTGTTTACCGGTAGTACATAGCCCTCGACCCCATAGCGTGACATGTGCATCTCGACGTTATATCAGTGGTACTAGATAATCATCGGTACAAATTGTTTTCGAGGTGATTAAGGTCGTGCTATATTTTTAACTAACGGAGCAAGTCACCCACGTAAATTCTGTATTTAGACTCAGTAATAGTAACCCAATGGTCGATTTTGTTTACTTTGATATGGAATAAACAATCGCCGATTCTACCATGAACTGAAAATGATTATTTAATACACAAAAAGGACACTTGTCAATAGCTATAATACGAGCTTGCGACTCAATGGTATATTCAAAACTGCAAGATAGCATCGAAAACATTTATTTTAGTAATAAAATATTAGAAACGGTATACTGTGAATTTTACTACGAAATAGTTATGCCCGGTCAATATTTATATAAAAATCCAAAATGGCAGGGGTGATGCAGAATTAACCGAGTGGTCTCATTTCACATGTACCAGGCTCCACTCGTCGGTAAGATACATCGCAAACACTCTTTCTTCTTACAGTGACGTGTGGACCACCACCCATCATCGAACACGCCATCATCATGGATATCGAGACTGACGGAACGTTTGCATCCGGGCAACAGCTTACGTATGCTTGTGACCGAGGTTACGACATGAAAGGAGACCCGAGAGCGATGTGTAACACGGATGGCGATTGGACCTGGTTAGGAATCAGGCTCATGTGTAGACGTATGAAATCTATTAATACATATCTATAAAATGACGTTCTTTTAAATAAGATTTCAAGGGCATCTTAATGACGTTCTTTTAAATAAGATTTCAAGGGCATCTCGTTACCTATTTAGTAGGTTTTGAGTGGAAGTGCGCTAAAAGTAAACTCCCGTGGCATAGTTCGACAAGACAAGTTGACAGTTTCTTGACTATTTTTCTAACAAATATGAGGTTATGTGTGACGTTGCCTCATATTTGATAGAAAAATAGTCAAATAGTGAAAGCTAAACGAACCAAGGAAGGTGTTGCTTTACAAGGCGGTTGGGGATAATGTTATGGAAAAATAAGAATGCGTGGCCATTGTGTATGTTCTGTTTGATAGTATGTACTGTATCTTGTGTCATCGATCACTGAACCGACACAGGATGAACGACAGTAGCTTTCCTTGTCACTTTCGAAAGCATTTTAAATCGGGTTTTGCTGGGTGATCAATTCATTATCATTTAACGAAAGTGGTATTTATTTGTTTACTTCTCGCGTCCGTTTATCACTTCGCCACATTGATAAAGTTAACATCTCTGCATATCGATACTGCGGCGCTTCCATTTCCGATTTAATGCTAACATAGTGCTACATAATGCTGTGCTGTCGTACAAATACGCACTTTGAGCCAAATATATAAATATGTGTGTGTTCCCAATTATTGTAGCCATCAACTGTGGATTCCCCGGGAACCTGGTGAACGGCTGGCAATCGGGTCATCGCTTCTTCTTCGGGGAGACGGTCACTTATCATTGTAACGAGGGATACGAACTCATAGGGCAGAGAAACCGGACTTGTGAGGAAAACAAAAAATGGTCTGGATTTCTACCGAAATGTATAGGTAAGATAACAGGACAACTATCATAACAGCTTACATATAAGACTTACTTAGATCCATTAACCAGTTTTCAAACATCTGTTTTACGAGAATTTTACGATTACATGTTATCACATAGTTACAAGACCATATATAGGCCTATAAACGCTACCACAAAAAAATGAATCAGTGCCATTTTGAAGCTTCATTCCCGCCTCGAATGACGTGAGACCTATCATTAGACGCAAATACTTTAGTGACGTTCGGCTGCTCACCAGTACATACTCTTTCATGCTACAAAATTTTAATATAATGGAAGTCGGTTACTCTAGCGGACTAATATAATATGGATGTAATTGATTTGCGTTCATACCGGCATGAATTGTATATGTCTACAGATTTCTCTAATCCTTTGGTGAACTAATATTTCTTCTCACCTCTACGTGTGTGGGACACCCATGTGAAGAAAGCCTTTCTTCTACTTTCACACATGTGTAGTAGGACGATGAATAGTGATAAAGAAAGTGCCGTCGCTAGGACTCGAACCCGCGACCTTGGGTCTCCAGCCTGATGCTCTACCGCTGAGCTAAAGGGAAAGTCCCTTCAGCTGACTCATGAAAGGCAACCTAAGCAATGCACATCCTTTACACATGTATCCACACTTTTCCAGCTGTGGTATTAATATAATATTTAACTCCTATTTGATTAGACCCACAATCTCACCACCCGGGGGAAGAATGGTTCTTTCACTCTTGCCTTGGCGTTGAGACTAATTGATTCTCCATTTATAACAATTGTATACTACAACTTCAACAATACATTGACGTAGTGTCAACATTGTATACATGACAGGAACAACTACATAAGGGAAACAAATATGGCCGAACAAATAGTTACTTCCCCTTTGATTTGAGATCTCTGTCAAGGGAATGAAAGATTCTGTAATCGTTTTGTACAACACCGAGATATGTCCATTTCCTGTAGCGCATGAAGATTTCATCGTTTGCACGCGCAAGTTATCGCGGTCGTCTTATCAGCCAAGGGGTATAACTCGTGCTTTGTTTACATCCCGTCTGCTCTCTCCAATACACATCAAGATGTTCGTAATATATACGTAGTTCGTGGGAACATAGTTGACCGTAGTGACTACGGTCAACTAGGTAAAAGTAGGTTCAAAATCGGCAAAAGAGGAAATATAAAGAAAGCAGGGTGAGCTACGTGTAATTAAGGCCAACTACATTGAACTATGAACAAAATGGCTGGGGTTAACCAGAGACGTATAATACATGTATTATACGTCTCTGGGTTAACTAGGGTCGCACTACCTCTAACTACGGACAACTACGTTAAACGACGGCCAAGTATGATCAATTACGGTCACCCACGTTCAAACTACGGTCACGGTAGGGTCTTGGCATACAAACTCGTGTGGAGATATTTTGAACATGTTGAACATTTGTGGGCTAACCACGGCCAAATCATCGGTCCCTTGAAGTTCAAACTACGTTGAAATACATCTAACTACGTTTAATACGTTTAACTAAGGTCACCTACGGTTTACTAAAGTCAACTACGGCTATCCCCCACTACGGTCAACTACGTGCGTAACCGGAAGATGTGACCCCGTCTTTAAATTCGGAGTATTTGTACATGCACAAGGAGGAATTGTTGACGTCCAATTCTGCTCCAGGAAATGGGACTGTTTTTCTTTCGTTAGACGTCATGACATTTTCACACAATTCAATACGCACTACAATCAAGTAATTGATTTTAGTTGAACAGCTGATTGAAACAGAATCCATCCCTGATGTGAAGTATAAAGAAGGTCATTCAAAGACTCGCGATAAAATCTTAAGCAGGGACGCTTAGGAAGCCTCTGGTCTCGACTCAATATTTTATCACTCGAGATTGAAATTACCTTACGCATGCCTCATATCAAGAATGGAGTCTGTTAACTCCACATAAAAGCACCCGATGACCTCAAGTTCGGGAACCACTTTTTTTTTTAGATCATGACAAAGATTGCATAAAAGTAAACAGATTGTTTGAGTTGAAAATGCTCATACTTTCAGTATTGTCTGCAATTCGTCTGACTGTAAACACTTATACATTAAACATTATTGTTGTTCAGTAGATAAATATACATGTGTACAGAAATAAGAATGAAAACATNGCACGCGCAAGTTATCGCGGTCGTCTTATCAGCCAAGGGGTATAACTCGTGCTTTGTTTACATCCCGTCTGCTCTCTCCAATACACATCAAGATGTTCGTAATATATACGTAGTTCGTGGGAACATAGTTGACCGTAGTGACTACGGTCAACTAGGTAAAAGTAGGTTCAAAATCGGCAAAAGAGGAAATATAAAGAAAGCAGGGTGAGCTACGTGTAATTAAGGCCAACTACATTGAACTATGAACAAAATGGCTGGGGTTAACCAGAGACGTATAATACATGTATTATACGTCTCTGGGTTAACTAGGGTCGCACTACCTCTAACTACGGACAACTACGTTAAACGACGGCCAAGTATGATCAATTACGGTCACCCACGTTCAAACTACGGTCACGGTAGGGTCTTGGCATACAAACTCGTGTGGAGTTATTTTGAACATGTTGAAAAATGTTGGGCTAACCACGGCCAAATCATCGGTCTCTTGAAGTTCAAACTACGTTTATAATTACGTTGAAATACATCTTATTACGTTTAATACATTTAACTAAGGTCACCTACGGTTTACTAAAGTCAACTACGGCTATCCCCCACTACGTTCAACTACGTGCGTAACCGGAAGATGTGACCCCGGCTTTAAATTCGGAGTATTTGTACATGCACAAGGAGGAATTGTTGACGTCCAATTCAGCTGCAGGAAATGGGACTGTTTTTCTTTCGTTAGACGTCATGACATTTTCACACAATTCAATACGCACTACAATCAAGTAATCGATTTTAGTTGAACAGCTGATTGAAACAGAATCCATCCCTGATGTGAAGTATAAAGAAGGTCATTCAAAGACTCGCGATAAAATCTTAAGCAGGGACGCTTAGGAAGCCTCTGGTCTCGACTCAATATTTTATCACTCGAGATTGAAATTATCTTACGCATGTCTCATATCAAGAATGGAGTCTGTTAACTCCACATAAAAGCACCCGATGACCTAAAGTTCGGGAACCACTTTTTTTTAGATCATGACAAAGATTGCATAAAAGTTAACAGATTGTTTGAGTTGAAAATGCTCATACTTTCAGTATTGTCGGCAATTCCTCTGACTGTAAACACTTATACATTAAACATTATTGTTGTTCAGTAGATAGATATACATGTGTACAGAAATAAGAATGAAAACATATTGTCCGTGACTACATTCTTAGCACAATGTGACGAGGACAACAAACGCAGGGATCTTATCGAACATACACATTTATCATTTTATCAACAATAATTGTACAATTCCGTGCTAGAGTACTATTGCCTTGTGACCTAGCATCACAGTTAGAACTTAAATAGCATTCGTCTTTTAACCCATTAACGCCTGAATTTGAACCTTACCGAATCAAAGACTGGGCAAGTCCAGTTTTAATATGTAGGAGTGAAAGAGTTAAGCCAGTACAATCATGTGTGAGCTAGTGACGTCATCGTTGGGTTAACATCAGAGCCAATATCTAAGAGTTAACTTTGATAGTACAGTGGATGGTTACTTATGTATCGTGTTACGCCCCAGTCATACCGGGCCTGCGACCAGGATACGACCTAGCTGCGACTGAAAAACGTTTGATTCGCGAGCAAATCGCGCCTAGTCGCAAAGGTCGTTTGTGTCCACACGATCAAAATCAGTTGCAGGTCGATGGTCATGCTCAAAACTTCTTACCTGCGATTGATAATCGTAAGAGGTCGCAGACAGGTCTTACATGGTCGTGTGACCAAGTTTCAAGTTTTATTTTTACACTCACGCCACACGTATACGTGCGTAACAAGAAGTCACATATCACATAGTATACATTGATGGACATAGTACACACATAATATGACACATGATACAATTTATACAATAACAACCCATTTCAATAATTCTTTTAACTAACTTATCTTAGATATTAAGTAGCTTCATTACTCTTTGTATACATTTACTTACCTTTGTTAAAAGTACCGTGTTATATATTGAGAAAATTCCTTTCATTTTGATATAAGTTGGGTTGACATAATAATAATTTGGTATATAAAGTTGTCTAAGAGCTACAACAGATACATTAGTACATTGGTATAAGTAGTGGTATTCGTCCCCAACACAGTTATTACATAGGGGACATAACCTTTCCTCGCGTGGGACTATATTCCATCTTCCTGTTTCTATAGGAAATTTTATATTTGATGTTCTAAATTTACATATTACTTTTCGTTCATTACGATTAAACTTTAAAAGATATGGTTCAATATTAAACTGATATTTGAATAAGGAATAAACTTGCCCTCGCGAGATGGTTTTTAACATCATGAAACCAACTTTGAATGAATTGATCGCATAATCTCTGCTTAATGATAGTTTTCAAGCATTTTCTATTGATTGTACATGATATTTGGAAAGTCCATAAATTATTAAATCCAGTATTGTTTAAAATATCTCGTATATACGTTAACCATTTAAAACTTACTACAGAATTCTGGTGCAAATTGTACATTAACCTATACATTACACAAGATAATTTCGATCCACCCGTTATAAGCTTATGCCAGAACATAACCATTCTAACACTGATTGCAATTTCTAGGGGATATCTTCCCAACTCACCATATTTTACCATATAGTTTGGGGTGCTCTTCCGAATGTTAAGAATTTCCTTACAAAACTGTAAATGTATTTTTTCGATACTTTTTGAATTTTCATAGCCCCAGATTTCACATCCATATAATAAAATAGGTGACACAAGTGCATCAAATAATTTCAGTTGAAGATCTACAGGAATGGAAATATTTCTAATCTTAATATACAATGCATATAAAAAAAACATTTTTGCTTGCTCTGTTAGTTTACTTTTGGCTTTTGTAAATATACCATTGTAGTTTAATATTCTTCCAAGATATGGGTACGAATCTTGTATTTCTAAAATATCATTATTTAACGAAAAGTGATGGTCTCTTTTACTTTTTCTTTTTTCAAAAATCAAAACTTTAGTCTTTTGGGTATTAACTGTTAATTTCCATATATTACAATAATTTTGGAATTCATTCAATGCGTTCTGTAGGCCATCTGGTGTTTCTGACAAAAGCACTGTATCATCAGCATATAATATAATAAACAATCTTAAGAACAAACCTAAATTTTGATCACTAATGGCATACACTTTATTCAAACAAGAAACATCACGTTGATTGAGGAAATCCTCTAGATCGTTAAGAAAGAGGGAAACAAAAATGGCGATAGGTTTTCTGCTTGTTTTACCCCGACATTGCACATGAAAAAGTCGGATGTATCATTACCATTAATTACGCATGATTTGGTATTTTGATATTAATTATAAAGGACTTTAAATATTTTGCCCGTAATGTTACTATTTTACAACAAGCACCACCAGTCGTCCTGCCACCTTGCGATTGGTCGGTCACCTGTCGGACGATCCCACGATCGATAGTGCGACCAGTCCCGACTGGTTGCACGCTCTTACGATTGGTGGTACCACCAGTCTTTAGCTCGCTAACGAGTATATTTGGAGTGACTTCGTGGGTCCAAGTCGCTCTCCATTACGACACTGAGGCTTTACAGTGTATATATAGTCATTTGTCTGCTTTCTTTTTTACTGAAAACTTTATTTTGTTATTCTTTCATACGTATCTTTTAACAGCTGTGGAGTGCCCGACTTTGCGAGCTCCTCTCGAAGGCACGATGGTAGGTTCCGGGAATGCTTTCGGAACAGTTCTGCGGTTCGAATGTAACGAGGGATTCCGACTGTCCGGTTCAGTGGAGAGACGCTGTCAGGCAGATAGAACATGGAGCGGCGAAACAGTCCTTTGTCAAGGTAATATACCAATAACCAATGATATACAGCAAACTAAACCCTCTTAAGAGAGCCGAACCCCTTTTGGTAGGATACGTTCCATTGGCTGGCTTCTATATTGGAACCCTGCCGTAAAAATCCTTCCAAGTATGTTTTAAACTTTATTTAAAATAACGAAAGCTTCAATGATGTAAATCATTTAAACTTGAAATATAACATACAATTCTTGCTCTTCTATTACAGTTGCAATGTTTCGTAGTTACGTTGTATTATCATACTTATTCAGTATATATAAACCACGTGATCTTGAAACTATTGTCTTGTTTTTTACTCTGACGTTAAAATTTGAAATGCGAATTTTCTGTTGGTTGATTTCTAAACCGTACTCGAGAAATATTTTTGAGGTCATGTTGCAACTTTTCAAATTGCTTACTACGCAATTCTAATAATGTCCCGTTTCGTATTAGCCAATCGGATTGCAGATGTGTTTTGAAGGCGTGACGTCATTATTTGTGACGTTTCTCCTATTGTTGACTTCTAGCTCGCTCTCCAGGTAGATCCTCTCAAAACAAATACTCGAGCTCGAGATGGGACTCACCCAATAGTAAGTCTCGTTAAAAATTACCAAGTCTCGTACACGTCTGAATAGGCTCCGAATTGAAACCACTAGGGTCAGAGTTCATCCGTTCAGATTCAATAACTTTTGCGACACTTTGTTTTTTTATAATGATGTATCGGACAGTTGTCAGAATTTCGATGTAGTGTTAGAGTGAAGTTTTATCGAGATAATTGTGTACAATTTTATAACTGTAGTATAAAGATAATAGATTGTACACCGATTGTGTATGTTTAGTCGGTATTTGCATGGCTGCACTTTTTTGTTTTTCGTTTTGTCAGGCTAGATTCTAGCTACAAATGTTTAATTGTCCGCAGATGTTCAAGGGGTTGTGGTCAAGTATTTTGTCTCAAATAACGAGTTTCCGTGTGAAAATATCACGAAACTAACACCGATAATGGTCTGACTAGTTGTGATGAACTCCGACCCGACAATGGTTTATAGATCTGAAGCGTCCTGTGTTGGTGTGTTGTGTGACCCAAGCTTCTGCACTAGCCTCGCATACCCTTTCATGTGTTTTACCTTGCTTCCCATGCATTGCTTACTTACAGACCAACTTTCTATCACAGAGGTCAACTGTCGGTGGCCAGAGCCGTTCTACAACGGATACGTCCTGGGCGAAACAACTACGGTCGGGTCAGAGCTTTTCTTCAGGTAAGTCAGGTCTGGGAGTACGGAAACACACGGCACACAGACGTTTACGGGACTTTATGGGGGAAGGGGGCGTTTTGAGGGTAAAATTGTGATGGGGTAAGGAAGAAGGGATAAGGGGCTGACACGATGAATTGCGAAAGAAGAAGGCAGGGTGAAAGTTGGAGACAGACACGTGCTTGGAGGAGGAACACGTGTTTTATGACAGAATGTTGCTTCGAAGGTGAGTTGAAAAAGGAAAGGTGCCGTTTTGTACGTTTTGTGAAATCGAAAGTACCATTCATTGCGCGAACACACTCATCAGTTCGTGCGTTACCCACACCCGTGCATGTTTTATCCGCAGTATAATAATGTCATATGTACTTGTTGAAGAGTATTGTTTCTGCTACAGTTGTAGTGTTCGTACCAACTTTGACGGAATTTCGCTGTCCACCAGATGTTTAGAGAACGGTGAATGGTCCTCCCCTCCACCTACATGCTGGGGTAAGCTTTGTCATATACAAACACTTGTAGATCTTAATGTTAGCTATACAGATCACAGTGACATAAATACTATTTTCATCAATACACTGATATATTCCTACGTCACATTGTTGTTTGTTTTTTTGATGAATGAATATCCCTACGCCGAACTTGAACTCACCCTAGATTATGAAACATTCAAAATCTTAACATAATATTCTGTTGACACTATTGTAAATTTTGTATTTGAATGTCTGTGACTATTTGGTTATAAGGGCAGTGTGAGGTCCCCACTATCTTGAACGCCTCTTTGGACAAATACCGAGAGGGCGAATGGGTGCGAAGTGGCCTCGACCTGGAATATCAATGCAAGAATGGCCTCGTTCCGGATGTAACCAATCGCGTGCGATGTCACAACGGTACTTGGACGTCAATGCCGCGATGTGTACCAGGTAAAACATGTTTTAGTATGATTGTGATGTGTAAATACAAAGAATTTTTTTAAGTACTGGAAAAAACAAAAAACGAAGAGCAAAAACTAAAAGCACCAATATTGAACATCATAATATTTCCTCCGGTTATAGATATATCCACCGGAGAATACAGAGTATTACGATGACTACCAGAAAAAACTAATAATGCTTCAATTTTGAATCATTGCGTTAAACGTGAAAGACTACTTTTTTCCTCATGACGTTACATTTTGTCTCCTCTCCGCAATGTGTAATTGTAGCTGCGTGTCCCCGGCCCCCACCCCACGTCGACTACGGTTTAAGGGTGTTTGACGGTTTACGACACAACAGCCGGGCTAAATACATCTGCCGGAACGGCTTCCGGCTCCGGGGCATGCCTGCCGACAATTCTTTCCTCACATGCAAGTTCGGGTTATGGACAGGAGGAAACCCAGTCTGCGAGGAATGTAAGTATTATAAGACGAGAAGAGTATATACATGTAAGTCAGAGGGACCGGTAAACGTAATATTTGATTTGTTCAATGACGGTAACAAAAAGTACATTTTAGCATTAACAATTCCCAGCGATTAACATGCTATTAATATGTATGATCACAATTGTAAAACTTAAAAGACAGTGTTTCTGGCAGAGCTGTTGAAGATCTTATTTGAAATAATCGCGTCATTTGGCTCATACATGGCCGACTGAATGATTGGCTGTGTTTGTGAGTATTTCGTTAAACTATTTCTTCAAAATACAAACTTGGTTTTAGACACAAAATAATTAAGATCGTACGATTTAGAACGTCGTCTCAGAGCTGAAAGGTCTACAGACTTCATATGTTTTTACTTCACAGCAATACATCTATCATTTTTGCATTAGAACTCTCAGAACGGTTATATGATCCGTAACTATCCCATTCCTGATCACAATGTCACATATTTATACTGATAGTTTACACGCACTAAGAAGGTTAAATGTGTAATTCATGTTTCCAAAATAGATTTCTTGTTTACAATAACATATGCTCCAAATTATGCAACATATTTTTTCAGTTTATTGCCCAAACCCTGGAACGATTGCAAATGGGAAAATTTACAAGAATGGTCTTCGTGCAATATTCGATTTCCAGCACTACATAAAAACAATTCGACATGGAGACCGGATCCTCTTCAAGTGTAAGGAGGGTTTTGTGTTGAATGGACCAAGTGGCGCTACATGTGTCAATGGACAATGGCGCCCTCCTATCAATAATCCGGATCGCAAATGCAAACCTGCCACGCACGCGCCGTTTCCAAAACTGTGGATACCATTAGAGGAAATGCCTGAAACGTAGTACTGGGGTATTTGAGATATATTTGTGTAGCGAGTGAGTGACGCCAAGGGGAGAGTTTTGTACATTTACTTTTATTCCGTGTGCTATGAATGCTCTTGTGGCTGTGGAAGAGAGGATGGCCGAACAGACATCGGCGTCACTCAAACGCCCAATGGGCGACAACTCTCATGGATTTCAATACACCGCAATTCTACTAAATTCACTGTAGTTTTGAGAATAACGGAAGAGTCCAGTTGATATTACTGAAACCTGAAATCAAAATTGTAATGTACACGTTCGTAATTTTTATCGTTTTTGTATGGTAATTAAGACTGAAGCTAAGCATATGTACTCCTGACTTGTTGCTATATCAACGCAACGTCTCATTATTTCTATCCTTGGTGCAGTAGACGGCGGGCTTCTGTGAGCATGCTCCGCCTCGATTACAGATAAGTGAGTGACCTAGTTATTGGCAGGTTGATATCATTATTTTGTCGATAATTCTAGTTCATCTTTCAGCATTATCATCAAAACATAATTAACTGTTCACGGTGTTTTAGCACCGGTACGCAACTTAGATACGTGTGTACCTATTTTTATAGTTGACTGTATCGTATCATGTGTAGTGGTGTGTGTACTATATAGGATAGTGCATACGATCGTGTATATACCGTATTGTATTTACGATTACAGTCAGACAATTATTTGACCAGATTGAAGTGTACTTATATTAACATGTAACATGTGGTTTGTACTGGGGGTCGGTGGCTTTCCATATCAGTAAAAGTCACGTGCTCCCATTTTCATGTTCCCATCATCAAACAAAAAAAATTCCTGAAATATACTTGATATACATAATCTCACATTTTAGCAAACCTCAGTTCCATTTTATCATACGATCAATATCTTTTTCAAATATTCGGAAAAACATGCTTTTCCAGGTCAAGTTTGAAGTATCAATTCAGCTACTATGCCTCTAAATCTGATTTTCTTCATTGTGACGTCATAAAATAAACTAGTAGTCAGTGATGTGATATCTTGGTCACGATACGAATTAACACACTAAAGTATGTCATGGGTGTTTTTCACTGAATAACACGGTAATCGCTGGATTAATTTAAATAAAGTGTACTTTATATGACAAATGAAATGCTTGACAAAATGTTTGAAAATTATTATGACATGTGAAAGAACCAGAAATAGAAATGACCTATACGGATACCTGAAATGCCGTATTTAGATTAAAACTCTTCCAACGTGTATGCGTTTGTTAAATAACATTCTTCACGGTCCATAAACAAAGATGTGTTTAGGGCCAATAAAAGGTCGAAAAGACTCGCCAAAAGAAATTGTATGAAACAAACAAAAAGCAAAAAGACGAAGGTAAAATTGAAAAGGAAAAGTGGCTATATTTATATATTTTGAACAGACTCAACAGTTTTCAAGTAGTCTAGAATTGTAGATAATATTTAATGTTTCGAAAATAGATCTGAGATTTGTCTTAATCCGTGTGTGAAGGATCTAAGGAGACATTTGAACTGATTTGTGGGAGATCTCTATTCTGGATTACTTTGCCTTAGTTCCATTTTTCTCCGCTAGACTGTGCTCTTTGATACATGTATTTAAGCAGGATAACCTAGCGGAGAGTAGAACAAACTACGGTAGGTAGACTAGTCGAGGAAGACCTCACGAGATATTTGAAATGAAGTGTAAAAACCATACAAAGAAGTACTCGCGAAGTACAAGTGATTTAAAACACAAGAATACAATCCCACGCGGAATGAACCTAACCACTGTAGGTTATCGGTAGTATTTTACAGCAGATCCATGTACATTGTCGTATTTTTGATAATTAAACATCGGTGCCATTTTTTCATGCAATAATGTCTGTTATTCTTACTTTACAAATACACACGTTTGGTGGGCGACACGTGACGTACATGCTAGGTTGTATACGTGTACCTCATTCGGGTACGTCATTGTTAGTCATTACACGTGTACGACAAATACATACAAACGTTCACCTGTACATACACAGAGTATACGTACACGTCCTTAATAGGCAACATTTTCACCTATCAATGATAGTATTGAAAGTTTCAAATTATATTTTGTAGGATGATTTCTATGCTAACTGGACTCTGGATATCTAGTTTCTTGACTGTGGATATTTGTTTGATAGGACTAGATATTTAATTGTCTTGACTGCCGATATTTGTTTGACAGGACTGGATATTTAATTGTCTTGACTGTGGATATTTGTTTGACAGGACTAGATATCTAATTTCTTGACTGTGGATATTTGTTTGACAGGACTAGATATCTAATTTCTTGACTGTGGATATTTGTTTGATAGGACTAGATATTTAGTTGTCTTGACTGCCGATATTTGTTTGACAGGACTAGATATTTAATTGTTTTGACTGCTGATATTTGTTTGACAGGACAAGATGTTTAATTGTCTTGACTGAGGATATTTGTTTGATAGGACTAGATATTTAATTGTTTTGACTACCGATATTTGTTTGACAGGACTAGATATTTAATTGTTTTGACTGCTGATATTTGTTTGACAGGACAAGATATTTAATTGTCTTGACTGAGGATCTTTGTTTGATAGGACTAGATATTTAATTGTTTTGAATGCCGATATTTGTTTGACAGGACTAGATATTTAATTGTTTTTACTGTGGATATTTGTTTGACAGGACTAGATATTTAATTGTTTTGACTGTGGATATTTGTTTGACAAGACTAGATATCTAATTTCTTGACTGGGGATATTTGTTTGACCGGACGAGATATTTAATTGTTTTGACTGCTGATATTTGTTTGACAGGACAAGATATTTAATTGTCTTGACTGAGGATCTTTGTTTGATAGGACTAGATATTTAATTGTTTTGACTGCCGATATTTGTTTGACAGGATTAGATATTTAATTGTTTTTACTGTGGATATTTGTTTGACAGGACTAGATATTTAATTGTTTTGACTGTGGATATTTGTTTGACAAGACTAGATATCTAATTTCTTGACTGGGGATATTTGTTTGACCGGACGAGATATTTAATTGTTTTGACTGCTGATATTTGTTTGACAGGACAAGATATTTAATTGTCTTGACTGAGGATCTTTGTTTGATAGGACTAGATATTTAATTGTTTTGACTACCGATATTTGTTTGACAGGACTAGATATTTAATTGTTTTGACTGTGGATATTTGTTTGACAAGACTAGATATCTAATTTCTTGACTGGGGATATTTGTTTGACCGGACGAGATATTTAATTGTTTTGACTGCTGATATTTGTTTGACAGGACAAGATATTTAATTGTCTTGACTGAGGATCTTTGTTTGATAGGACTAGATATTTAATTGTTTTGACTACCGATATTTGTTTGACAGGACTAGATATTTAATTGTTTTGACTGTGGATATTTGTTTGACAGGACTAGATATTTAATTGTTTTGACTGTGGATATTTGTTTGACAAG
The DNA here is from genome assembly GCF_002113885.1 of Mizuhopecten yessoensis. NCBI lineage: Eukaryota > Metazoa > Mollusca > Bivalvia > Pectinida > Pectinidae > Mizuhopecten > Mizuhopecten yessoensis. The sequence goes on from NW_018405745.1 coordinate 70,620, forward strand.
ACTAGATATCTAATTTCTTGACTGGGGATATTTGTTTGACCGGACGAGATATTTAATTGTTTTGACTGCTGATATTTGTTTGACAGGACAAGATATTTAATTGTCTTGACTGAGGATATTTGTTTGATAGGACTAGATATTTAATTGTCTTGACTGCCGATATTTGTTTGACAGGACTAGATATTTAATTGTTTTGACTGTGGATATTTGTTTGACAAGACTAGATATCTAATTTCTTGACTGGGGATATTTGTTTGACCGGACGAGATATTTAATTGTTTTGACTGCTGATATTTGTTTGACAGGACAAGATATTTAATTGTCTTGACTGAGGATCTTTGTTTGATAGGACTAGATATTTAATTGTTTTGACTGCCGATATTTGTTTGACAGGATTAGATATTTAATTGTTTTTACTGTGGATATTTGTTTGACAGGACTAGATATTTAATTGTTTTGACTGTGGATATTTGTTTGACAAGACTAGATATCTAATTTCTTGACTGTGGATATTTGTTTGATAGGACTAGATATTTAGTTGTCTTGACTGCCGATATTTGTTTGACAGGACTAGATATTTAATTGTTTTTACTGTGGATATTTGTTTGACAGGACTAGATATTTAATTTTCTTGACTGTGGATATTTGTTTGACAGGACTAGATATCTAATTTCTTGACTGTGGATATTTGTTTGATAGGACTAGATATTTAGTTGTCTTGACTGCCGATATTTGTTTGACAGGACTAGATATTTAATTGTTTTTACTGTGGATATTTGTTTGACAGGACTAGATATTTAATTGTTTTGACTGTGGATATTTGTTTGACAAGACTAGATATCTAATTTCTTGACTGGGGATATTTGTTTGACCGGACGAGATATTTAATTGTTTTGACTGCTGATATTTGTTTGACAGGACAAGATATTTAATTGTCTTGACTGAGGATCTTTGTTTGATAGGACTAGATATTTAATTGTTTTGACTGCCGATATTTGTTTGACAGGACTTGATATCTATATATATATAATTGTTTTTGACTGCCGAAATTTGTTTGACAGGACTTGATATCTATATATATATAATTGTTTTTGACTGCCGATATTTGTTTGACAGGACTTGATATCTATATATATATAATTGTTTTTGACTGCCGATATTTGTTTGACAGGACTAGATATTTAATTGTTTTTACTGTGGATATTTGTTTGACAGGACTAGATATTTAATTGTCTTGACTGTGGATATTTGTTTGACAGGACTAGATATTTAATTGTTTTAACTATGGATATTTGTTTGACAGGACTTGATATGTAATTGTCTTGACTATGGATATTTGTTTGACAGGACTAGATATATAATTGTCTTGACTGTGGATATTTGTTTGACATGACTGGATATTTTATTGTTTTGACTGTGGATATTTGTTTGACAGGACTTGATATGTAATTGTCTTGACTGTGGATATTTGTTTGACAGGACTTGATATCTATATATATATAATTGTTTTTGACTGCTGATATTTGTTTGACAGGACTTGATATCTATATATGTATAATTGTTTTTGACTGCCGATATTTGTTTGACATGACTAGATATCTCATTGTCTTGACTGCCGATATGTGTTTGACAGGACTCGATATCTCTCTCTCTATATATAATTGTCTTGACTGTGGATATTTGTTTTACAGGACTCGGGATACTTTATTGGTTTGACTGCCGATATTTGTTTGACAGGACTTGATATCTATATATATATAATTATTTTTGACTGTGGATATTTGTTTGACAGGACTCAGGATACTTTATTGGTTTGACTGCCGATATTTGTTTGACATGACTAGATATTTAATTGTCTTACGTATTCTTTGGAGGATTCTGAAAACCGGAAGTTTCTATTCAGTTAGCAGGACGAAAACATGAATGACTTCATTGGGTTTCCGGAAATGTAATAATGAATATATATAAATATTAATTGTATTTCTTTGACAACAATTATAAAACAAGCTATTGCACTTAGACTAATCAATCTTGTTGACCTGGATGGAAGTAGGCCTTATGTGTGAGGAAACTGGAGTACCGAAGAAAATCCACGTGATAAATAAAATGACAAATAATCAAACAGCTTTTTAGATTTTAATGAAACGATCAAACAATATAAAGTATAAACAGGAATGTTGGCATCACTTCCTGCTCATGAGAGGGAGCATCGTGGGTCCTACTACAGTAGGAGATCCGACCTTGGGTGGTTCTAACACTGTAACAAAACACGACGTGATAGATTAGATATGCAGAACTCTGCATTATGATTTCATTGCCCTGGTCAATGCTACACTATAGAAACACTTTATTACTCTATATTTTTTCATATTGTGGTAATAGATGTTAACGGAGTAGCGCGAGAAGAATGAGAATTGTTATAAAACGTGTACAGAGGAGTGACAGAATGATGAAGATAATTGATAGAATGATAACATTGTTAGAAGAATGAAAATGATAATGATCCTTGTACAGATGTTGACAGGAACGACTGAAGAATGAGAATAATGATGCTTGTACAGATGTTGACAGGAACGACTGAAGAATGAGAATAATGATCTTTGTACAGATGTTGACAGGAGTGACTGAAGAATGAGAATAATGATTCTTGTTCAGATGTTGACAGGAGTGACTGAAGAATGAGAATAATGATCCTTGTACAGATGTTGACAGGAGTGACTGAAGAATGAGAATAATGATC